>NC_091282.1:429785589-430050589 GCF_032444005.1 Ranitomeya imitator | reverse complement strand
TCAGGAGAGTTGGCAGGCCAATTGAGCACAGTAATACCATGGTCAGTAAACCATTTACCAGTGGTTTTGGCACTGAGCAGGTGCCAGGTCGTGCTGAAAAATGAAATCTTCATCTCCATAAAGCATTTCAGCCGATGGAAGCATGAAGTGCTCCAAAATCTCCTGATAGCTAGCTGCATTGACCCTGCCCTTGATGAAACACAGTGGACCAACACCAGCAGCTGACATGGCACCCCACACCATCACTGACTGTGGGTACTTGACACTGGACTTCAGGCATTTTGGCATTTCCTTCTCCCCAGTCTTCCTCCAGACTCTGGCACCTTGATTTCCGAATGACATGCAAAATTTGCTTTCATCAGAAAAAAGTACTTGGGACCACTTAGCAACAGTCCAGTGCTGCTTCTCTGTAGCCCAGGTCAGGCGCCTCTGCCGCTGTTTATGGTTCAAAAGTGGCTTTACCTGGGGAATGCGGCACCTGTAGCCCATTTCCTGCACACGCCTGTGCACGGTGGCTCTGGATGTTTCCACACCAGAGTCAGTCCACTGCTTCCTCAGGTTCCCCAAGGTCTGGAATCGGTCCTTCTCCACAATCTTCCTCAGGGTCCGGTCTCCTCTTCTCGTTGTACAGCGTTTTCTGCCACATTGTTTCCTTCCAACAGACTTACCATTGAGGTGCCTTGATACAGCACTCTGGGAACAGCCTATTTGTTGAGAAATTTCTTTCTGGGTCTTACCCTCTTGCTTGAGGGTGTCAATGATGGCCTTCAGGTCGCTAGTCTTACCCATGATGGGGGTTTTGAGTAATGAACCAGGCAGGGAGTTTATAAAAGCCTCAGGTATCTTTTGCATGTGTTTAGAGTTAATTAGTTGATTCAGAAGATTAGGGTAATAGGTCGTTTAGAGAACCTTTTCTTGATATGCTAATTTTTTGAGACAGGTTTTTTGGGTTATCAGGAGTTGTATGCCAAAATCATCAGTATTAAAACAATAAAAGACCTGACAAATTTCAGTTGGTGGATAATGAATCTATAATATATGAAAGTTTAATTGTAATCATTACATTATGGTAAATAATGAAATTTAACACTATATGCTAATTTTTTGAGAAGGACCTGTAAGGTTGAGAAGGAGAATGCAACAGATTAATTGACAGACTTCATTATTTATTGGGTGAACTCCCAAAGACCGGATAACAATTTATCAAAACTAGGGAAAAAAATTAAGACAATGGTCCAAGGGCCATATTTTAATATCACCACTTTAGGGGACATGCAACTCATAACTACCATCATCAGTCGCCTGTACCTCCATAAGAACTTTGTATCAATTTTCATGCCAAGTCTTCCATAGGAGCACTATCAACAGTTTATCGCACCCGCACTCGTATTTTTGGGTTCTGCTTAAATTTTTTTTATACTGTCATTGTTTGGACACATATGCCAACAGGTATAGAAGTCTGATTCCACATATACTCTGCAACAGGACAACCCCAAACATACAACCGAAGGCATGGAGGATCATCTTCAGAGTAAAGAATAAAGAGTCCTGGGAGTCATGTTATGGCCCCCTCAAAGACTTGATCTCAACATCAAGTGTCTGGGATTACATGGAGAGACAAGTAGAAAAACTGTAGGGAAACAAACGCACACAAGACAAAAATCGGGCGATACCCTTATAGCTGCAAAAGGAAAGTAAAAGGAAGGTGCTGACCTGAGCAGGTTGTGTGCAGGTAACTCATGGCTGGGGATGATATCATCCAAATTGGTCAACTATCCTGGAGGATAACAATTTCAGGCTGCGCTGCTGTAATCAAGAATCCTTATGAACAAGAGGAGTTGAACGTTTATTTCCACAACGTGTTTCAACGCTGGACTAGCTTCTTTTTTAAGTGTTAAAAAAAAAAACAATTACTACTCATCTTGGTCCTAACAATTATTTATTACAGCAGCGCGGCCCGATATCACGTTATCGCCCAAATTAGCCATGGAGAGACAGAAAGCGCACGTCCAAAGAAGATCTGTGGTTAGCTGTCCAACCTCCCTGCCAAGTTCCTTCAAATGCTTGACTTTCAAAACAGCATCAAAGAATCAATTCCCCAAGCTACCCTTGCACCAGATATAGATTTCTTTTATAGATTTCTCTCTTGTTCAGTAAGGCTGGGTTCACACTGCATTAACAGCAGCCCGTTCAACACATGCGTTAAACGGGTTGCGTTAACGCAAGTGCCACATTTCATATCACTAGCGCAGATAGAGCTAGCAGATGCTCTATCTGCGCTAGCCGTGACGGACCCGGAAACGCTGAACCCTGCGTCCCAGGGTCCATCACTCAATGACGGCCCATTTTGGGCGTGCTCTAGCGATGCGCCCGAAATAGAGATTAATGGCAGCGTTAACGGACTGCGTTACACCGCGTTATGCCGTGGTTTAACGCAGTCTGTCTAACAGACTGCCAGAACGCAGTATGAACCCAGCCTAACTTAGAAGTGTTAACTGTTTTTCAATTAACAAAATGCAATTTTCTAAAGCGTTCTTCCTTTGCAGCATTTTGCACGGTACTTACCTTGCAAAGGTGAGGCCAATACCATTGTCAGAGAACCTGAAAAATAATATATAATATATAGATTATACTAATAATCTTATATATAATTGCCTAGAATACTACTTCCTGCAATTTGTGCCAACTTCCGTGGCTTTGTCCGGAGCTAATGTCCGGAGATAAGTGACGTCAACAGTGTCCAGTGTCTGATTGGTTGCCGCCTGCTGCGAGCGACCAATCAGAAACGTGCCGTACTGTGACACACTCCGCCCACCATTTTGGTGTGATTTTTGAATTTTTACCTCACAGCAAGTTTCTACTGCGTGGAGGCGGGCCCAGTGACGTTGCTCTTCAAGCTCCTGCCGAATTTCAAGTATATATGGATTCTAGACTCCCGATTCTTTAGAATCGGGCTGCCATCTAGTAATAATAATAATAGATTAATATATAATCTATAAAAATCTACCAAGAGATAAAGAAAAACGTTCCCTTCCAGCAATGATTAATGTAGGTGTTATGGCTTTTTTTAGCATTGTTAATTGCATGGAAAAGGCGAACATACATGAAGGGCTCTGCATATTTTTGCCCAAAAATCTGACCGGCAGTTTTTCTCCATTCTGAAAAATCAAGCAAGGCCTAGTGTGTGAGGGACAAATCATCAATGGCCTGGGGGATTTACTAAAATTTATGCCACAAACTGGAAACTAGTCCAACACAAGAAAACAGGGAACCGTACAGAAATGAATTTTAGGGTTTTTTCCAGCTCTTCAATTGTGGTCATGTGGAAAATCGTATATTAAAGTGGTGACTGTGTAATGCCAATTACCAAACTAGGGAGTTTCATTTAAGGGTGCGGGGGCAGTGCTGTCAATATATGAAACTCCACTATAACCACTGAGACAGGAGAATCGTGGCTTCATGGAAACCGGTCTGGACAAAATGGTGAAGGGACTACAGAATAAGTAGTCATACATACCCCGAATTAGTTATGATGATGTCTCCTCCTCTCACCCAAGCACCGTGGTCATTATTCTTAAAAGAAACCAGGCCATCAATAAGAGCAGCAACTCTTGGTTTTAGAGGATCAGCATCAACATGGGGTCGAAATCTGCGTAACGGATAGAAAGACAAGGTCAATTGGTGTTGCTTGTTAAGTCAAATATATTTTAAACAACACAGTAAAGAAATTTCAAGCTGAAAACTTCTATATATTGTTACAATAATGTGAATGGGGTTTAAATGAGCGGTACCATGTGACCGCTCAGGACAGTTAGAAGCTGCGGCGCGGGAGAACCTCTGTTTGGCACACTTAGGTTTTACAGTTTAATACTGTTTACTCAGCCTGTGTGGGTGTAACTATTTTTTATTAATCTATCAGACTCATCAGTTTTGGTTGAGTGTCATTCGCGCATGCATTGTATTACTGCAAACTGTAAATTGTCATCATTCTATATCCGGTTTGATCCCTGTATATTCCAGCCTACTTTTGCAGTGATGTCATTCTCGGATTACGTTTCTCATTTACACCTCCTAGTGCCCATATTTTCTATCGGTGCCCTTTTGTGTCACAGCCTACTATGGCCTTTTTTGCCTGTGTGGGCATAAATCATCTTTTATTAGTTAAATAAATTCTTAAGGTTTGGTCTAATTTCAATCGTGCATGCGCTGTATGACCGTAAAAGGCCGCTTTATTGTACTCACATTGATGCCTGTACATCTGAGCCTGTTTTTTGAGCGGCACTATTCTTTTAAGAAGCGGTTTCCAGTGCCTTTATGATATCCCCCTACTGGCGCTTCGGCGCCTTGCAGTTTAATATTGCCTATTCCGTTCGTGTGGGTGTTACTATTCTTTACTATTCTATCGGATTCTCACCAGGTACGGTGGATTGCCATTCGCGCATGCGCTGTGTATTTGTAAATCGCCATCTTGGTACACTGTCTGATGCTTGTACACCCTAGCTTATTTCCGGAGCGGCGTCATCTCCATGTCACTCTTACCATGCGTTTTCACAGTTGTCTGGGATCCTGCTATTCTGGGTACTGTATTTAAGGTTGATTGTGAGCGTCGGCGCTTTGCAGTCTAATATTCTCTATTTCGTCTGTGTGGGCGTTATTATTCTTTACCATTCTACCGGACTCTCACCAGTTCCGGTGAATCGTCATTCGCGCATGCGCTGTGTAGTTGTAAATCGCCATCTTGGTATACTCTGTCTGATGCCTGTACACCCTGGCTCATTCCCGTAGCGGCGTCATCTCCGGATCATTTCTACCATGTGTCCTCACAGCTGTTTGGGATCCGGCTATTTTGGGTACTGTATTTAAGGTTGATTGTGAGTCTAAGCCAGCACTCCACTCTTACCCCTGATGAAGCCACGGCTGTGGCAACATGTGTCGGGTCTTTGACCCCCCTCGGACCTCCCATTGGGTTTGCACATGGGTTCGCATGATCGATAAGACATATATTGCGGTTATGTAAATTGATAGGTATATGTGGTTGGTACATATTTGATACCCACATGCACACTCTTGAGCATGCTGGATGGGATTTGTATGGCGGCTATTTAGTTTTATGTGCATGCAACCTTACCTCTGAGGTTTACTGTCAGATATTGGTTCAACTATTGACAATTTAGGGGGGACCTTTTTCATGTGCAATACGGCTGCATACAGTGGTTATTCAGTTGTTGGGCAAATCCAACCGATGCATGCTGTCTATTCGCTTGATTACATGTCGCATATACTCAGACAGTATGGCATCTTTATAGGAGTATTGATAACATGTATTTTGTGCACCCATCATAATTACAGCCTTTTCCTGTTTCTTGAAAAAAACCTGTTTTTTCCGCATATTGTCATGCCCTATGACCTTTATTGTTGGTTGCATATATTTATTGTTACAGTGCAATACTCCCATTATTGTTTTTTTTGGCCTATTTTGTCCAGTTCCCAGGGGGTTGTATTTCTCGTCTTTTTTGGGGGTTGTGTATTCACGGTTTTTAATGTTTTTAGGTAATTGTTTTTGTGGTTTGTTTGCTTTTGGACTCTAAATAAATTATCTTTTAAATAATATATCTTGCATATGGGGTGTTCCCCAATTCTCCGTATGTCTCTTTTTTCTCCTTTTTTGTTGCATTTAATATTGACATACTGTGGGTTGATCCCCCGCCATTAGATTTTTGATGGTGCCCTCCACCCCTGTTTTGTCTTCGCGGGAGAACCAGGGACCTGCAGGGACCGCGCCGGGAGCAGGTGAGTATTATTAGACTCCCCTCCCATGCCAACCCCTGGGTATATACTCGAGTATAAGCCAAGATTTTCAGCCCATCTTTTTGGGCTGAAAGTCCCCCTCTCGGCTTATACTCGAGTCACACCCAGGGATCGGCAGGGAAGGGGAGTCTAATACTCACCAGCTCCCGGCGGGGTTCCTGCAGGTCCCTGGTTCTCACGGCGCCGCAGCTTCTTCCCGTACTGAGCAGTGACATGCTACCACTCATTACAGTATTGAATATGGACCCGATGCCACTACCATAGGGGTGGAGCCACATTCATTACTGTAATGAGCGGTAACGGTGACCGCTCAGTACAGGAAGAGGAGAACCAGGGACCGCGCCAGGAGCAGTTGAGTATAATGGGGAGGGGGGAGCGCTGCGCGATATTCACCTCTCCTTGTTTCGGGCGAAGTTCCGTCTTCAGCAGTGACGCTCAGGTCAGAGGGCGCGGTGACGTGGTTAGTGCGCACCCTCTGCCTGAACGTCAATGCACAAGATGCTGAAGATGGAGCGGCGCCCGGAACGAGGAGAGGTGAATATTGAAAGTGCCAGGGACCTGAGCGACGAGAGGTGAGTATGTGATTTTTTAATCGCAGCAACAGCATATGGGGCAAATATCTTTATGGAGCATCTTATGGGGCCATAATCAGCATTTGTGGAGCATTATACAGGGCAAATATCTGTATGGAGCATCTTATGTGGCCATAATCAACGTTTGTGCAGCACTGTATGGGGCAACTATCTTTATGGAGGATCTTTTGGGGCCATAATGTTTGTGCAGCACTATATGGGGTAAAAATCTCTATGGAGCATCTTATGGGGCCATAATCAACATTTGTGCAGCATTATATGGGGCAAATATCTCTATGGAGCATCTTATGGCGCCAGTATTATCCTTTATATGGGGCATATTTTATTATGGAGCATCTTATGGGGCCCATTAAACTTTATGGAGCATTATATGGGGCTCCTGATTCAATATGGATATTCAAAAACACTTAACCTACTGATGTCTCAATTAATTTTACTTTTATTGGTATCTATTTTTACTTTTGGACATTTACCGGTAGCTGCTGCATTTCTCACCCTAGGCTTATACTCGAGTCATTAAGTTTTCCCAGTTTTTGTGGCAAAATTAAGGGGGTCGGCTTATACTCGAGTATACAAGGTACATCTCAAAACAGCACAATGCATTCAGGAAAAGCCAAGCATAAGTTGAGGGCTAACACAGGTACTAAGTGACAGAGCATCCTCTATTCCACTAGGATTATATACCATTGTTCAGGTCCTCTCAAATTAACTCAAATCTATAGTGTGACATATTACATGTTCTTTTTCACATGAGTTGTTCAAATTTGGAGCCAATTTTAATTTTTCTTAACCTTTGTCAGGCTGTATAATTTTACAACGTTAACAGGCTGCAGAGGTACAATTGTACCTTCATATATATATTTTATTGAAATTTGGCCAATATATTCTGGACCAAAACTGCAGAGATGTCACGAAATTTCAGCCCTCTACGGCTTGTCGAAAAAAAAAAAAAAAGTTATTGCAATTTTAAAACGGAATAGTTTCAATTGTACCTACTCAGCCGGACAAAGGTTAAATGCATGCATTTAGGCCTAAAAATCATTTTGCAATTGGATTTCATTAAAAATTTAGCACTGGTTGGCTTTTACAGACTTGGTTTCTGTGCATATTTATTTTTTTATGCGGTCTATGATCATAAATCAGGTGAAAAGCTCATAGACAAGCAAGAGATGAACCTTCGGAACAAGCGCATTGACTCTCGGATAAGTCATTCTGCGGCCAGATATAAAAAGGATTCCTTTTTGTAGCCTAGGTGTTGCACTGTTTCTTAACCCCTTCATGACCCAGCCTATTTTGACCTTAATGACCTGGCCATTTTTTGCAATTCTGACCATTGTCCCTTTATGAGGTAATAACTCAGGAACGCTTCAACGGATCCTAGCGATTCTGAGATTGTTTTTTCGTGACATATTGGGCTTCATGTTAGTAGTAAATTTAGGTAGATTTTTTTTTTCACAAATAAACGCAAAAACTATCGGAAATTTGGCTAAAATGTAGAAAATTTCGCAATTTTCTAATTTTTTATTTGTATTCTGTTAAACCAGAGAGTTATATGACACAAAATAGTTAATAAATAACATTACCCACATGTCTACTTTACATCAGCACAATTTTGGAACCAAAATTTTTTTTTCTAGGAAGTTATAAGGGTTAAATTTGACCAGCAATTTTTCATTTTTACAACAAAATCATTTTTTTTTTTTTTTGTTTTTTAGGGACCACCTCACATTTGTAGTTTGAGGGGTCTATATGGCTGAAAATACCCAAAAGTGACACCATTCTAAAAACTGCACGCCTCAAGGTGCTCAAAACCACATTCAAGAAGTTTATTAACCCTTCTGCTGCTGTGAAGCACCTGAAGCAACATGGAAGGAAAAAATGAACATTTAACTTTTTAGTCACAAAAATGATCTTTTAGCAACAATTGTTTTTTATTTTCCCAAGGGTAAAAGGAGAAAGTGGACACCGAAAGTCATTGTACAATTTGTCCTGAGTACGCCGATACCCCATGTGTGTGTGGGGGGGGGGGGGGGGGGGGGAACAACTGTTTGGGCGCACGACAGGGCTCGGAAGGGAAGGAGCGCCATTTGACTTTTTCCATGAAAAGTTAGCTCCAATCGATAGCGGACACCATGTCGCGTTTGGAGAGCTCCTGTGTGCCTAAACATTCACAATTCCTCCACAAATGACCCCATTTTGGAAACTAGACCCACCAAGGAACTTATCTAGATGCATAGTGAGCACTTTGAACCCCCAGGTGCTTCACAAATTGATCCGTAAAAATGAAAAAGTACTTTTTTTCCTTTTCACAAAAAATTTTTTAGCCTCAATTTTTTCATTTTTACATGGGCAACAGGATAAAATGGATCCTAAAATGTGTTGGGCAATTTCTCCTGAGTACACCGATACCTCACATATGGGGGTAAACCACTGTTTGGGCACATGGTAAGGCTCGGAAGGGAAGGAGCGCCATTTGACTTTTTGAATGAAAAATTAGCTCCAATTGTTAGCGGACACCATGTCGCGTTTGGAGAGCCTCTGATGTGCCTAAACATTGGAGCTCCCACACAAATGACCCCATTTTGGAAACTAGACCTCACAAGGAACTAATCTAAATGTGCGATGAGCACTTTAAACCCCAAGTGCGTCACAGAAGTTTATAATGCAGAGCCGTGAAAATAAATAATTTTTCTTTCCTCAAAAATTATTTTTTAGCCCACAAATTTTTATTTTCACAAGAGTAACAGGAGAAATTGGACCCCAAAAGTTGTTGTCCAGTTTACCTGAGTACGCCAATACCCCATATGTGGGGGGAAACCACTATTTGGGCACACGTCAGGGCTCGGAAGGGAAGTAGTGACGTTTTGGAATGCAGACGTTGATGGATTGGTCTTCAGGCGTCACGTTTGCAGAGCCCCTAATGTGCCTAAACTGTAGAAACCCCCCACAAGTGACCACATTTTGGAAACTAGACCCCCCAAGGAACTTACTTAGATGTGTGGTGAGCACTTTGAACCCCCAAGTGCTTCACAGAAATTTATAACGCAGAGCCGTGAAAATAAAAAATCATTTTTATTCACACAAAAATAAGTTTTCAGCCCCCATTTTTTTATTTTCCCAAGGGTAACAGGAGAAATTAGACCCCCAAAGTTGTTGTGCAATTTTTCCTGAGTACGCTTGTGCCCCATATGTTTGGGTAAACCACTGTTTGGGTGCACATCGGGGCTCGGAAGGGAGCACCATTTGACTTTTTTGAACGCAAGACTGGCTGGAATCAATGGTGGCGCCATGTCGCGTTTGGAGATCCCTGATGTGCCTAAACAGTGGAAACCCCTCAATTCTAACTCCAACCCTAACCCCAACACACCCTTAACCCTCATCTTAACCCTATTTCCAACCCTAACCCTAAGGCTATATACCCACGTTGCGGATTCGTGTGAGGATTTTTCTGCACAGTTTTTGAAAGATCCGCAGTTAAAGCACACTGCGTTTTACCTGCGGATTTACCACGGATTTCCAGTGTTTTTTTGTGCGGATTCCTATTGAGGAACAGGTTTAAAACACTGCGGAATCCGCACAAAGAATTGACATGCTGCGGAAAATACAACGCAGCGTTTCCGTGCGGTATTTTGTGCACCATGGGCACAGCGGATTTGGTTTTCCATAGGTTTACATGGTACTGTAAACGTGATGGAAAACTGCTACGAATCCGCAGTGGCCAATCCGCTGTGGATCCGCAGCCAAATCCACACCGTGTGCACATAGCCTAATTCTAACCCTAATTGCAACCCTAGTTCTAACCTTAACCCTAGTTCTAACCCTAACCCTAGTTCTAACCCAAACCCTAGTTCTAACCCAAACCCTAGTTCTAACCCAAACCCTAGTTCTAACCCTAACCCTAGTTCTAACCCTAACCCTAGTTCTAACCCTAACCCTAGTTCTAACCCTAACCCTAGTTCTAACCCTAACCCTAGTTCTAACCCTAACCCTAGTTCTAACCCTAACCCTAGTTCTAACCCTAACCCTAGTTCTAACCCTAACCCTAGTTCTAACCCTAACCCTAGTTCTAACCCTAACCCTAGTTCTAACCCTAACCCTAGTTCTAACCCTAACCCTAGTTCTAACCCTAACCCTAGTTCTAACCCTAACCCTAGTTCTAACCCTAACCCTAGTTCTAACCCTAACCCTAGTTCTAACCCTAACCCTAGTTCTAACCCTAACAGAAAAATAAAAAAAATCTATATATTCCTTTATTTTATTATTGTCCCTACCTATGGGGGCGATAAAGGGGGGGGGGGTTTATTTATTTTTTTTGATCGCTGTGCTAGATCACAGTGATCAAAATGTACCTGGAACGAATCTGCCGGCCGAATCGGCGGGCGCACTGCGCATGCGCCCGCCATTTTGGAAGATGGCGGTGCCCATGGAGAAGACGAACAGACACCGGAGCCTAGTAAGAATGGGGGGGGGGGTGAGATCGGAGCACAGGGGGTGGGATAAGAGCATGGGGGGAGCGGACAGGAGGATGGAGGCGGTGGATCGGTGGCGGCGGCAGCCATGGCTGATTATATTGCAGCATCGGCCATGGCTGGATTGTAATATTTCACCAATTTTCATTGGTGAAATATTATGATTGCTCTGACTGGCTGTTGAAAGTGACATTTCACTTTCAGTCAGAGCGATCGTAGCCACGGGGGTGGTATTGGGCTTAAGTACCACTCCCCCTATCCCTGCAGGTCGAGTGAAATTACAGTTAACCCTTTCACCCGACCTGCAGGAGCGCGATCCGACCATGATGCATATGCTGCGTCACAGGTTGGATTGGCACAGGTTTTCATGACGCATGCGCTGCGTCAAAGGTCGGGAAGGGGTTAAAGGTGTTATTCCTTTTCAGAAATCTTTTCCGGATATGTAAAGTTGAGTGTAATAACAGAAACTACATAACTTGCCATCCTGGAGTCTAGCGCCTAGTCTCCACTGCGGTCTCGTCTCCATTACTGAGCTGCAGCCAATCAGGGAATTCAACGGCTCTGCGCTGTAGACGGCACAAGATACTCAAAGCTGCTGAACTCACAGATTGGCTGCAGCAATGTCGTGAGGTCAGGTATCAGGACATAGGTGGAGACTCAGAGATGGCCCCAAGAAGGCAAGTAGAGACTTTGCTACAACAACTGTACAGATACTACAGAATGAGAAGCTTCCTAAAAGGGGACCTCTGATCATAGCTACGAGCTCACGCTGTCATCTGACAGCGTGGGAACTGCAGCTCTGACCGCCGATAATCATACCGATCAGAGGCAGATGCATGACAGTGTGGCAATGGATGTTCGGGCCCCCCATTTGTGTGAATGGGGTCCAGATTTGGGTACTGTTATAGTAAGCAATTTTTTTTTTTTTGGGCCAAACCCGCACATCCAGGGGTTCGCCCATCACTATTCATTTTTCTATATTTTAACAGCTAGAAATGACGACATGACTTTGTGTTACTTCTTAGTATACAATTATTACAGGTCTCCTCCTCCACTTGTTAGTAGTATTTGTTAGTAGTATTCTTCACAGACTGACCAGCCCTCCCGTCCTCTACTGATGGAAGAGCATATGACCAGAATGGTCCATCAGCATCCACAGATTGAAGCACTTCCTTCTCATGTGAAAGGAGTTTTCTATTGGAGTAGGCTGATTGACAGGTTTGGGCACATGCTTTGGGCACATGCTCCTCTGTCGGTGGTCATTTATTAAACCTTGAAGCCAGAAGAGGTTGCCTTGTCATGGAGGTAGGTTCGCAAACTTGTCAGTATAGTAATTGTAGCAGTTATGCATTAACAAAATTAGAAAAGCTCACTGCCAACGATACTGCCTTGTCTTTGTGCTTTTTAGCTTGTGCACTGTAGTCACAGCGGGCCAGCGATTTTACGTTGCGAAATGGGGCTGACGATTGTCTGTTGCAGTTGTGTTTGGCTCACAAGTTACACTGCATTAAAGCTACATATATTAACATAACTCATGTTTTCAGCCATTGCTTGCAAGCAAGAATATATTCCTTCACTGACAGCAAGCAAAACTACTGAAAATAGTTATTGTGTAATGAAACCTACAGGAACTTTATTTCTCTTTCACCATTTACAAAGAAACCCCTTTGGAGTTTCTTCCTCGAATTTGCAGTCAGGAATAGTTTATCCTAATCACACTAGTCAAACACAGATGTCAGATGGAAAAATAAAACTATCTGTACAAACGTACAAAATTCATCACCCGTCAGGATGGGAGTACACGGTGAAGAAAGAACTGCTGACTACACACTGTCAGCACGAACACAGGGCGGAAAGATCAGGAAGGCGAACTTTGCCAAAGGCTACTGAGTGCTAGGACAAGGCTCCCAAAAGAAAAGAAAAATGCCTAGAATAAACATGCCACCACCGTGAGGACTGAGCGATGGAAAGACTGAAGTAGGAACCATATAAAAAGGAGGGTAAAATAGTCACCCTGCTCGAATGTAAAAAGACTTGTGTATAAAAGGGCGCTGGATCTTCCCATTGATTATACACTACAACATATGAGTGCCACATTCATCCAAAGGGCAACATAAAGTACACAACAGAGGACACAGAGGAAGTGCGTGTTACTACACATCGACTCATTGACGGGACCTCATCATTTCTGCCCCGAGATCAAAGGGCAGCCAAGCGATTCTACACAGGGCCAGAACACGAATGTATAATATTCCAAAAATCTGTTTAATCTTTTGTGGCAGCGTATGGAACTCAAAGAGAATGTGCAGAGTGGAATAACATGCCTTCCGAGCCTGGTTTCACCATTACAGCTTGGACCAGAAACAATGATGAAGCGTGTAAAGCATGGAATGGATATCAATTGGAAGGAAATAAGAAAAAAAACATCTTTCATGAAAAATGTGAAAACCATATGCTGACAACACATCTAATGCTTTCGGTCATCATTTACGGCACTTTCACAATTGTACATTTTGATCAGTTTAGCTTTTTTTTCTTTAGGCAGTGTCAATGTACAATTATTGTGCGCACGAGCAAGCAACCAATGCATACATAAAACACAGCCATAGACGCCCATTCACCAGATGGAGACAACTTTGGCCTTCATTCAACAAAATGCTTTGATGTGTACATCTTTATAATATACATAGTCATGGAAAGTATTCAAAGTTCTCCGTACTTATATGGAAGGAGGCGAAAGAAATCTATGTACGGTACATACAGGTGCTTCTCACAAAATTAGAACATCAAACAGTTAATTTCAGTTATTCAATACAAAAAGTGAAACTTAGTCATTGAAAACAGAGTGATAAATTTCAAGTTTATTTCTGTTAATGATGATGATTATTTCTGTTAATGATGATGATTATGGCTTAGAGCCAATGAATACCCTAAAGTCATTATCTCAGTAAATTAGATTAACAAAAACTCCTGCAAAGGCTTCCTAAGCATTTAAAAAAGGTCCCTTAAGGTACCTTCACACTAAACGACGCTGCAGCGATCCAGACAACGATCCGGATCGCTGCAGCGTCGCTGTTTGGTCGCTGGAGAGCTGTCACACAGACCGCTCTCCAGCGACCAACGATGCCGGTAACCAGGGTAAACATCCTAAAAGTAAAAAAAACAAATGCTACATACTTACCTACCGCTGTCTGTCCCCGGCGCTTTGCTTCTCTGCTCTGGCTGTGAGCGCCGGGCAGCCGGAAAGCAGAGCAGTGACGTCACCGCTCTGCTTTCCGGCCGCTGTGCTCACAGCCAGAGCAGAGAAGCCCAGCGCCGGGGACAGACAGCGGTAGGTAAGTATGTAGCGTTTGTTTTTTTTACTTTTAGGATGGTAACCAGGGTAAACATCGGGTTACTAAGCGCGGCCCTGCGCTTAGTAACCCGATGTTTACCCTGGTTACCAGCGAAGACATCGCTGAATCAGTGTCACACACGCCGATTCAGTGATGTCAGCGGGAGAGCCAGCGACCAAAGAAAGGTCTGGCCCTCTAGCCCCGACCAACGACATCACAGCAGGATTCTGAACGCTGCTGCGTGTCAAACTAAACGATATCGCTAGCGAGGACGCTGCAACGTCACGGATCGCTAGCGATATCGTTTAGTGTGAAGGTACCTTTAGACTGTTTCAGAAGGCTCCACAGTCATTGACACTCCACAAGAAGGGTAAGCCACAAAAGGTCATTGCTAAAGAAGCTGGCTGTTCACAGAGTGTGTATCCAAGAATATAAATAGAAACTTGAGTGAAAGGAAAAGTGTGGCAGAAAAGGTGCTCAAGCAACCGGGATAACCACATCACCGCGTCAAGTGACGTCAACGGTAGTCACTGAGCATGTGCTGACTCCCCGCCTGATGCGGTGAACTTGACAGTGTGGGAAAATGTTCAGAAACTTTCCCACGCTACAGAGTTCATGTCGGGCCAGGCTGGGAGGCTGAGCAGGCAGCTTTTCATTCATTCCTCAGTTGTTTACAGCCCGGCCGGCAGCATTAGCACCTCTCCGGGTTGTGACTTGACTGTACGGCGGACAGGTATGGGATATTGTTGCTTTTATATTTTGCCTTTTTTTTTTTTTTTTTTTTAACAGAAGAACGAGGGCTTCGCTTGCATTGAGCGTGCAATAAAGATGTTAAAACCTGTGTGTTTCATCATTTCATTAAAAGACGCGCGCGCGCGCGTGCGTGCGTGTGTGTGTATATATATGTGTATGTGTATATTTTTAAACCTTTCATACTCTTGGATTAATAATGGATAGACTTAATGTCACCTTACAATAGCAAGGCGACATTGACCCCTTATTACCCAATATGCCGATGCTACAGAGCAATGGGAAGAGGGAGGCCAAGTGCCAGAATAGGCGCATCTTGCAGATGTGCCTTTTCTGGGGTGGCTGGGGGCAGATGTTTTTAGCCAGTTTTTTATCTGAATGAATACTATAATTTAACACCTACAGCTCGAAATTTTTACACACACACTACTGACATTATTAGTGAGGGACATGTATAAATCTAACGGATATGCAATGGTCTACTGCATGTAAACCATGTCTCATATCCTGTCGGGTTCCGTAATGATTTTACAGAACCCGACAATTGAATTAATCGCCTATTCTGCCATCTAACCCTCTATGAAAAAAAAAAAATATGGCCGAGAAAACAACGGAAGATGGGAGCTGCCCCATAGATTAACATTGGTCCGAGTGCTATGCGATTTTTTTTTCGTATAGCACTCGTCCGTATTACGCTCTAGTGTGACTCCAACCTTTACCCGTTATTGGCACTGCTCTAATTTTCTGCAGTTTGTGACATGCAAGATCACTGCAGCTGCCAGTAAAGCTGGAATTCACAATTCAATGCAAGTCTATGAGAGTCAGAACAAAGCTCAAACTTATATTGAGCGCTTGTGATTGTTACCTCTCACTTCTGGCCAGTCAGAAGTTGCATTCACAAGATTGCTGCACAGAACCATAGTGGAGCTGAAGAAGCTAAAGCTAGCTGGGAACTATAAAACTAGGGTCAATGGATGTGATGTTAGCGGCACCACTCCAGCGCTGATTAAAAAAAAAAAAACACCTAGAGTGGTGTTTAACCCCTTAACCCCCGGAGCACTTTTCGTTTTAATTTTTCACTCCCCTTCTTTCCAGAGCCATAACTTTTTTATTTTTCAGTCAATATGGCCATTTGAGGGCTTATTTTTTGCGTGCCAAGCTGGCGTTTTTAGTTATTGCAGATACGGTCTTTTGATCGCCCGTTATTGCATTTTAATGCAATGTTGCAGTGACCCAAAAAATGTAATCTTTGCGTTTTGAT
This sequence comes from Ranitomeya imitator, assembly GCF_032444005.1. Classification (NCBI taxonomy): domain Eukaryota; kingdom Metazoa; phylum Chordata; class Amphibia; order Anura; family Dendrobatidae; genus Ranitomeya; species Ranitomeya imitator. The sequence goes on along the minus strand of NC_091282.1, from coordinate 430,034,373 downwards.
TTTTTTTACTCACTACGCTGTTTAGCCATCAGGTTACGGTAATTTTTTTTTTTTTTTTTTTGATAAATCGGGCAATTCTAAACGCGGCGAAACCAAATATGTGTAGGTTTGATTTTTTTATTATTTTATTTTGATTGGGGCAATAAGGGGGGTGATTTGAACTTTTATATTTTTTTTTTTAAATTTTTAAAACCCCCTTTTTTTTTTTTTTTTTTAAATAATTTTGGCATGCTTCAATAGCCTCCATGGGAGGCTAGAAGCATCCACTACTCGATCGCCTCTGCTATATAGAGGAGATGCACAGAACACCTCTATGAAGCAGAATTACAGCATTGCTGTGAGCGCCGACCATATGGTGGTGCTGTTATGGCAATGCACCAATGACCCCCGATCACGTGATGGGGGTCAGCGGTGCCCGTACTTCAGGCTGCGCAGCCGGCAGCGCTTGTTAAATGCCGCTGTTAGAGTTTGACAGTGGCATTTGACTAGTTAAAGGGCGCGGGAGGGGGATACTGCCAGCTGACTAGGTATTCCGTCAGCTGGCAGAAAGCGGTTAAATATCAAAAAACTAACTAGCAATTACAAACAGAATTAGACAAGTGTGAACAGGAGTAAGCCAAGAGAGCCACTCTAACAAATTAAGGCTGCACTCTTAAACACTATAATATGTAAACATTGACTGTATGAAATTAGAAGAGAATTACGGCTATAGAAAACATTTAAAATGAAGGCCAATTCGTGTGAGCCTAACAGGCAGAGACAAGGCTTACCCCTTTGTTGGGACCCTAAACCTAACATGATGCATCTCTCTTCCCATCAGCCTACAGGCTAGCTGCTAATTGCAATTAAAGGGAACATGTCACCAGGTTTGGCCGATACGAGTTACAGCAACCGCCTTTCAGGGCTTATACACAGCATTCTGTATATAAGCTCCAACCCAACCAGTAGGAGAAGAAAAATAACTTCTACTCACCTGAAGGGCGGTCCGGTCCGAGGGGGGCGTCACTCTTCTTGGCTCGGCGCTTCCCATCTTCTTGCGATGCCGTTCTTCTTGGTTCTTGTGGATGACACATCCCTACATCATCCACACATCATCTGCTTGGCATCGCGCTCCTGCGCAGGTGTACTTACCTGCCCCATTGAAGGCAGAGCAAAATCCTGCAGCGTGTAGGTGCTGGGCCTCTCTGACATTTCCCGGCGCCTGCACACTGCAATAGTTTGCTCTGCCCTCAACAGGTAAGAGAAGTACGCCTGCTCAGGAGCGCAATGCCGGGGAGACTGGATGATGCAGGGACACGTCATCCACACGAACCAAGAACGAGGAAGTTATTTTTCAGTTCTTACAAGTCAGGTTGGGGGCAGATATAGAGATATAGAGATATAGAGATATATATATATATATATATATATATATATATATATGGATTGCATTCGGTCTCCGATCAAGTGGAGAAAAAATAAAACAAACAATTTGGGATCGCACACACGACACACCCATAAGTCTATGGGTGCGTATGAAATATTGCACTGCACTCTGATATCACCCGAGTGCAGTATGATTCCTGCTGATGCTGACAGTGGAAGAGATGGAGAAATGACACTAGTGTCCTCCGCAGCTGTGCTACGATGCTCAGATGCAAGAGGATCAGAGCACAGATACTCGACTCATACTCGCAGCAGCAGACGAGGGTCATTAGCATAACGCATCTGATGCGCTCAGATAGGATGTGATACCCTAGTGGGACCCCGGCGGAACGCATTTTTAATTAGAGCTTTTAGCCTTTTAGCCCAAAAGAGGCATCATGTTCGGTTTTTCAATACCACAATACCAACAAAAGGGGTGGACCTTGTTGCTGTGTGTTGGGTTCACACGAATTGGCCAAGTACCTTCAATTTATTTATTTTTATTATTTTTTTTTTTTTTTTTTTTTTTTTTTTTTTTTTTTAAACACCAGTAATGTAGTTCCAATTTCACATATTCAATGTTTGCTTTGCCTTAACTACGTATGAACAGTATTAGAAGAAAACATTACCTGGCATTATTGTCCAAACACAGATATTCCCTTGGGTCTTCAGCACTTGCGTTTGTAGTTTTTACACCCTTATCAATAAACAGGCCAGCCTAAAATAGAAAAAATGTTTTTTATGTATTTTAACGTAACAAAGTACAGTTAATAATAAAGGCTCATTCTTTCTATGCTAGATTGGACTTGTTCGATTATAAATCCATCAGCCAATAGCGACTGGCTGCATATTGCTCACTACCAATAGAGGCTGTCCATAGCCACCCAAAAAAAGCTCAGGGGAGCCAACAGGAGAGGAAGCTTAAAAGGGGCAGTGACATGCAAAAAGGTTGGACACCCATGGTCAAAATTACTGCAAGGCTGCCATCACACTAGCAGTATTTGGTCAGTATTTTACATCAGTATGTGTAAGCCAAAACCAGGAGTGGAACAATTAGAGGAAAAGTATAACAGAAACATATGCACCACTTCTGCATTTATCACCCGCTCCTGGTTTTGGCTACAAATACTGATGTAAAATACTGACCAAATACTGCTAGTGTGACGGCAGCCTTATTGTGAACAGTTAAGCAAGTTGAAGATTAAATGGCCTAAAGCTAAAAGATGACAGTCTCTTTCTATTTTGGGGGAAAAAGAATTATACAAATACAGTTTATATCTAATATTTTTTTTTCTTTTTCCAGCTTTTACACCTTCAGCTTGCTCCTTTTGAGGTAGTCTATCATGGATTTTGAAGTGTGTTTAGGATCATTAGGCATTTGTAGAGCCATCCTCTTTATAACATCAGCTTTTTTACAGATGGTGTTATGTTTGCATCAAGAATTTGTTAAAATTTCATTGAATCTATTCTTCCTTCTACCCGTGAAATGTTCCCCGTGCCTCAATGCAATCCCAAAGCAGGATTGATCCACCCGCATGCCTAATGGTTGGCGAGCTGTTCTCTTCCTGAAATTCTGTGCCTTTCTCTCCACACATACCTTTGATCATTGTGGCCAAAGAGTTCTATTTTAATCCTCATCGGTCCATAGTACTTGTTTTCAAAGTGCATCAGGCATATTTAGATCTGCTTTTGCATACTTCTGACAATTAATTTTATTGTGAGGACGCAGGAGAGGTTCTCTTCTGATCCTTCCATGAATGCCATATTTCTGCAGGTGTCTCAGCAGCAGAACAATGTACCACAACTCTAGAGTATGCCAAATCTTTCTAGAGGTCTTTTTAAAGTCTATCGGGGGTTTTGATTCGCCTCTCTAGCAATCCAGACCTTAACAGGTACAGTGGAGTTCAAGAAAACTGCCATTTCTTAACCCCTTAAGCCCTGAAGGTGGTTTGCACGTTAATGAATGGGCCAATTTTTACAATTCTGACCACCGTCCCTTTATGTGGTTATAACTCTGGAATGCTTCAACGGATCCCTGTGATTCTGACATTGTTTTCTCGTGATATATTGTACTTCATGATAGTGGTAAAATTTCTTTGATATTACCGTCTTTTATTTGTGAAAAAACACACAAAATACTTAATAAGTAACATTTCCCACATGTCTACTTTACATCAGCACAATTTTGGAGACAAATTTTTTTTGTTAGGGAGTTATAAAGGTTAAAAGTTGACCAGCAATTTCTCATTTTTACAACACCATTAAATTTATTTTTTTTTTTTTTATTTAGGGACCACATCATTTGAAGTCATTTTTAGGGGTCTATATGACAGAAAATAACCAAGTGTGACACCATTCTAAAAACTGCACACCTCAAGGTGCTCAAAACCACATTCAAGAAGTTTATTAACCCTTCTGGTGCTTCACAGGAATTTTTGGAATGTTTAAAAAAAAAAATAAATAAATAAAAAAAAATGAACATTTAATTTTTTTTGTTTTTTTTTTCACAAAAAAATTTACTTCAGCTCGAATTTGTTTTATTTTACCAAGGGTAACAGGAGAAAATGGACCCCAAAAGTTGTTGTACAACTTGTCCTGAGTACCCAGATACCCCATATGTGGGGGTAAACCACTGTTTGGGCGCTTGGCAGAGCTCGGAAGGGAAGGAGTGCCATTTGACTTTTCAATGCAAAATTGGCAGGAATTGAGATGGGACGCCATGTTGCGTTTGGAGAGCCACTAGTGTGCCTAAACATTGAAACCCCCCACAAGTGACACCATTTTGGAAAGTAGACTCCCTAAGGAACTTATCTAGATGTGTGGTGAGCACTTTGAATACCCAAGTGCTTCATAGAAGTTTATAATATAGAGCAGTAAAAATAAAAACTTTTTTTTCCCCCCCTCACAAAAATGACTTTTCGCCCCCAATTTTTTATTTTCCCCAAGGGTAACAGGAAAAATTGGACCCCGAACGTTGTTGTGCAACTTATCCTGAGTACGCTGATACCCCATATGTGGCGGTAAACCACTGTTTGGGCGCATGGCAGAGCTCAGAAGGGAAGAAGATCCATTTGACTTTTCAATGCAAAATTGGCTGGAATTGAGATAGAACGCCATGTCTCGTTTGGAGAGCCACTGATGTGCCTAAACATTGAAATCCCCAAAAAGTGACACCATTTTGAAAAGTAGACCCCTTAAGGATCTTATCTAGATGTGTTGTGAGAGCTTTGAACCCCCAAGTTTTTCACTACAGTTTATGATGCAGAGCCGTGAAAATATATATATTTTTTTCCCACAAAAAATATTTTTTAGCCCCCAGTTTTGTATTTTCCCAACGGTAACAGGAGAATTTGGTCCCCAAAAGTTGTTGTCCAATTCCTCCCGAGTACGGCGATACCCCATATGTGGGGGGGAACCACCGTTTGGGCGCATGGCAGAGCTCAGAAGGGAAGGAGCGCCATTTGGAATGCAGACTTGGATGGATTGGTCTGCAGGCGTCACGTTGCATTTGCAGAGCCCCTGATGTACCTAAACAGTAGAAGTCCCCCACAATTGACCCCATATTGGAACCTAGACCCCCAAGGAAGTTATCTGGATGTCTTGTGAGAACTTTGAATCCCCAAGTATTTCACTACAGTTTATAAACGCAGAGCCGTGAAAATAAAAAAAATTAACATTTTCATTAAAAAAAAATGTTTTTTTAGCCCCCCAAATTTTTATTTTCCCAAGGGTAACCAGAGAAATTGGACCCCAGAAGTGGTTGTCCAATTTGTCTTGAGTACGCTGATACCCCATATATTGGGGTAAACCCCTGTTTGGGCACACGGGAGAGCTCGGAAGGGAAGGAGCACTGTTTTACTTTTTCAACGCAGAATTGGCTGGAATTGAGATCGGACGGCATGTCGCGTTTGGAAAGCCCCTGATGTGCCAAAACAGTGGAAACCCCCAATTCTAACTGAAACCCCTACCCAAACCTCAACCATAACCCTAATCACACCCCTAACCCGGACACACCCCTAACCCTAATCCCAACCGTAAATGTAATCCAAACCCTAAGGCCGGCATCACACGGTGTAAGTAAATACGGTCCGTTTTTTACGGCCGTAATACGCAGTAATTGTCCCAAAACACTGATCCGTATTCAATGCGAGGATGCGATTTTTACACACAAATTTATCCGTGTGTCATCCGTATGGCATCTGTATGGCTTCCGTAAAATATTCTGTAAAGTTCCCAGGCTCGAGTTCATATGAGTTCATCCAGCAGAGGGCACATCACCGCGACTCAAGGTAACTACAGTACGTTCCCCTGCATTCCATTCATTCACCAAGTTTTACAGTCAGGAGCACAGCTGCATTAGCAGAGCTCCTGGGTGTAAAATGATTTAACCCCTTCAGATGGATTTACAGCGTGGGAAAAGACTAACGACGGAAGGTATGGAATATTGTTGTTTGTTTTTTTTACCTTTGTTTCAGGTGACAAGGGTCATCAGGTGGATTAAGAGTATAATAAAATATTAAAACACCCTATGTCTTTATTTCATTAAAATACTTTTTAATAATGTTTGTGTGTTTTATTAACCATTTTGTACTATTGGATTAATAATGGATAGGTGTCATAATTGACGCCTCTCAGTTATTAACCTGGCTTAATGTCACCTTACAATAGCAAGGTGACATTAACCCTTCATTACCCCATATCCCACCGCTACAGGGGAGTGGAAACAGAGGCCAAGTGCCAGAATAGGCGCATCTTACAAATGTGCCTTTCCTGGGGTGGCTGGGGGCAGATGTTTTTAGCCAGGGGGGGTCCTATAACCATGGTCCCTCTCTAGGCTATTAATATCTGCCCTCAGTCACTGGCTTTCCCACGCCAATTTTTTCTGGGATTAACCCTTTAATTTAATAGCTAGAGACCCCAAATTTGACACAAAGACACTTCCTACATTAATAAAGAGGAATATGTAATAAAAGGAATACGAGATGGTTTACTGTATGTAAACCATGTCTCATATCCTGTCGGGTTTGTGAAGGAGACAGGAAAAGCAGACAATTGAATTACCGGCTTTTCTGCTAACTAGCGCTGAATTAAATATAAATATATATATCTACTATATAATTGTCTTAAGGGTCACTTCCGTCTTTCTGTCCTTCTGTCTGTCATGGATATTCATTGGTCGCGGCCTCTGTCTGTCATGGAATCCAAGTCGCTGATTGGTCTCGCCAGCTGCCTGTCATGGCTTCCGCGACCAATCAGCGACGGCCACAGTCCGATTAGTCCCTCCCCTACAGTCACAGTGCCTGCTCCACACTCCCCGTAGTCAGTGTCCCCGGCGCCCGCTCCATACTCCCCTCCGGACACCGCTCCCACAGGGTTAATGCCAGCGGTAACGGACCGCGTTATGCCACGGGTAACGCACTCCGTAACCGCTGCTATTAACCCTGTGTGACCAAGTTTTTACTATTGATGCTGCCTATGCAGTGTGTCAATAGTAAAAAGATCTAATCTTAAAAATACTAAAAAAAACAAAAAACCTGCTATTCTCATCTTCCGTCGTCGGACGATGCGCTCGCGCCGGCCGCCATCTTCCGTTCCCAGAGATGCATTGAGAACTTACCCAGAAAACTTAGCGGTCTTGCGAGACCGCTAAGTCATCTGGGTAATTTCGCAATGCATCCTAGGAACGGAAGATGGCGGCCGTATCACACAGCTTCGCTGGATCCCAGGGGTGAGTATATAACTATTTTTTATTTTAATTATTAAATACTACAAGACTGGGCAATATACAGGTCCTTCTCAAAAAATTAGCATATAGTGTTAAATTTCATTATTTACCATAATGTAATGATTACAATTAAACTTTCATATATTATAGATTCATTATCCACCAACTGAAATTTGTCAGGTCTTTTATTGTTTTAATACTGATGATTTTGGCATACAACTCCTGATAACCAAAAAAACCTGTCTCAATAAATTAGCATATTTCACCCATCCAATCAAATAAAAGTGTTTTTTAATAACAAACAAAAAAACCAACAAATAATAATGTTCAGTTATGCACTCAATACTTGGTCGGGAATCCTTTGGCAGAAATGACTGCTTCAATGCGGCGTGGCATGGAGGCAATCAGCCTGTGACACTGCTGAGATGTTATGGAGGCCCAGGATGCTTCAATAGCGGCCTTAAGCTCATCCAGAGTGTTGGGTCTTGCGTCTCAACTTTCTCTTCACAATATCCCACAGATTCTCTATGGGGTTCAGGTCAGGAGAGTTGGCAGGCCAATTGAGCACAGTAATACCATGGTCAGTAAACCATTTACCAGTGGTTTTGGCACTGTGAGCAGGTGCCAGGTCGTGCTGAAAAATGAAATCTTCATCTCCATAAAGCATTTCAGCCGATGGAAGCATGAAGTGCTCCAAAATCTCCTGATAGCTAGCTGCATTGACCCTGCCCTTGATGAAACACAGTGGACCAACACCAGCAGCTGACATGGCACCCCACACCATCACTGACTGTGGGTACTTGACACTGGACTTCAGGCATTTTGGCATTTCCTTCTCCCCAGTCTTCCTCCAGACTCTGGCACCTTGATTTCCGAATGACATGCAAAATTTGCTTTCATCAGAAAAAAGTACTTGGGACCACTTAGCAACAGTCCAGTGCTGCTTCTCTGTAGCCCAGGTCAGGCGCCTCTGCCGCTGTTTATGGTTCAAAAGTGGCTTTACCTGGGGAATGCGGCACCTGTAGCCCATTTCCTGCACACGCCTGTGCACGGTGGCTCTGGATGTTTCCACACCAGACTCAGTCCACTGCTTCCTCAGGTTCCCCAAGGTCTGGAATCGGTCCTTCTCCACAATCTTCCTCAGGGTCCGGTCTCCTCTTCTCGTTGTACAGCGTTTTCTGCCACATTGTTTCCTTCCAACAGACTTACCATTGAGGTGCCTTGATACAGCACTCTGGGAACAGCCTATTTGTTGAGAAATTTCTTTCTGGGTCTTACCCTCTTGCTTGAGGGTGTCAATGATGGCCTTCAGGTCGCTAGTCTTACCCATGATGGGGGTTTTGAGTAATGAACCAGGCAGGGAGTTTATAAAAGCCTCAGGTATCTTTTGCATGTGTTTAGAGTTAATTAGTTGATTCAGAAGATTAGGGTAATAGGTCGTTTAGAGAACCTTTTCTTGATATGCTAATTTATTGAGACAGGTTTTTTGGGTTATCAGGAGTTGTATGCCAAAATCATCAGTATTAAAACAATAAAAGACCTGACAAATTTCAGTTAGTGGATAATGAATCTATAATATATGAAAGTTTAATTGTAATCATTACATTATGGTAAATAATGAAATTTAACACTATATGCTAATTTTTTTAGAAGGACCTGTACTACGTGTCTGGGCAATATACTACGTGGGCTGTGCAATATACTACGTGACTGGGCAAAATACTCATTTTCTTCCTGAAAAGGATTGCAAACATAAATTTGGTATTATCTTCATTTTATTTGTCTTAAATGAAAAAACACAAAAGAGAATGAAGCAAAAAGCAAAACATTGATCATTTCACACAAAACTCCAAAAATGGGCCAGACAAAAGTATTGCCACCCTCAGCCTAATACTTGGTTGCACAACCTTTAGCCAAAATAACTGCGACCAACCGCTTCCAGTAACCATCAATGAGTTTCTTACAATGCTCTGCTGGAATTTTAGACCATTATTCTTTGGCAAACTGCTCCAGGTCCCTGATATTTGAAGGGTGCCTTCTCCAAACTGCCATTTTTAGATCTCTCCACAGGTGTTCTACGGGATTCAGGTCTGGACTCATTGCTGGCCACCTTAGAAGTCTCCAGTGCTTTCTCTCAAACCATTTTCTAGTGCTTTTTGAAGTGTGTTTTGGATCATTGTCCTGCTGGAAGACCCATGACCTCTGAGGGAGACCCAGCTTTCTCACACTGGGCCCTACATTATGCTGCAAAATTTGTTGGTAGTCTTCAGACTTCATAATGCCATGCACACGGTCAAGCAGTCCAGTGCCAGAGGCAGCAAAGCAACCCCAAAACATCAGGGAACCCCCGCCATGTTTGGCTGTAGGAACCGTGCTCTTTTCTTTGAATGCCTCTTTTTTTCCTTCTGTAAACTCTATGTTGATGCCTTTGCCCAAAAAGCTCTACTTTTGTCTCATCTGACCAGAGAACATTCTTCCAAAACGTTTTAGGCTTTTCAGGTAAGTTTTGGCAAACTCCAGCCTTGCTTTAATATGTCTCGGGGTAAGAAATGGGGTCTTCCTGGGTCTCCTACCATACAGTCCCTTTTCATTCAGATGCCGACGGATAGTACGGGTTGACACTGTTGTACCCTTGGACTGCAGGGCAGCTTGAACTTGTTTGGATGTTAGTCGAAGTTCTTTATCCAACATCCGCACAATCTTGCGTTGAAATCTCTTGTCAATTTTTATTTTCCGTCCACATCTAGGGAGGTTAGCCACAGTGCCATGGGCTTTACACTTCTTGATGACACTGCACACGGTAGACACAGGAACATTCAGGTCTTTGGAGATCGACTTGTAGCCTTGAGATTGCTCATGCTTCCTCACAATTTGGTTTCTCAAGTCCTCAGACAGTTCTTTGGTCTTCTTTCTTTTCTCCATGCTCAATGTGGTACACACAAGGACACAGGACAGAGGTTGAGTCAACTTTAATCCATGTCAACTGGCTGCAAGTGTGATTTAGTTATTGTCAACACCTGTTAGGTGACACAGGTAAGTTACAGGTGCTGTTAGTTACACAAATTAGAGAAGCATCACATGATTTTTCGAACAGTGCCAATAGTTTTGTCCACCCCTTTTTTAATGTTTGGTGTGGAATTATATCCAATTTGGCTTTAGGACAATTCTTTTTGTGTTTTTTCATTTAAGACAAATTAAATGAAGATAATAATACCAAATAATTTGTACTACGTGGCTGGGCAATATACTACGTGACTGGGCAATATACTACGTGACTGGGCAATATACTATATACACACTAGCTATTGAACCCGTTCTACGCCCGGGTGGCGAGCATTTATATTGGTATATGGTCTCCATCCTGGTATGTGCTGCTCCCATCCTGCACCCCCATTCTGTCATGTGCTGCACCCATCCTGCGTCCCCATCCTGTCATGTGCCGCTCCCATCCTGTGCCTCCATTCTGACATGTGCTGCACCCATCCTGCGCCTCCATTCGGACATGTGCTGCTCCCATCCTGCGCCCCCGTTCTGTCATGTGCTGCATCCATCCTGCGCCACCGTTCTTTAATTTGCTGCTCCCATCCATATGCCCCATACGCTGCTCCATAAAGGTTGATGGCCCCCATAAGATGCTCCATAGTATATGCCCCGTACACTGCTCCATAAAGGTTGATGGCCCCATAAGAAGCTCCATTGTATATGACCCCGTACACTGCTCCATTATGGTTTATGGCCCCATAAGATGCTCCATAGTATATGCCCCCGTACACTGCTCCATTATGGTTTATGGCCCCATAAGATGCTCCATTGTATATGCCCCCGTACACTGCTCCATTATGGTTTATGGCCCCATAAGATGCTCCATATTATATGCCCCCGTACACTGCTCCATTATGGTTTATGGGCCCCATAAGATGCTCCATAGTGTATGCCCCCGTACACTGCTCCATTATGGTTTATGGCCCCATAAGATGCTCCATTGTATATGCCCCCGTACACTGCTCCATTATGGTTTATGGCCCCCATAAGATGCTTTTATTGTATATGCCCCTGTACACCGCTCCATTATGGTTTATGGCCCCATAAGATGCTCCATGGTATATGCCCTGTATGCTGCTGCAATATATGAAAAACAAAAAAAAACAAAAAAGGATACCATACTCACCTATCGTCGCTGGGCGCCGAGTGCTGGGGGGCCTGAGCAGGCGCGCTGTGGGGGTCAGGTGCCGGTATCGCCGCTAGTTCAGGCCCCCCAGCACTTGCTATATTCACCTGGCCCCGTTCCACCGCTGCGCGCCATCTTCCGGGTTCTCTGGCTGTGACTGGTCAGTCAGAGGGCGGCGCGCATTAGGCGCGTCATCGCGCCCTCTGAACTGAACGTCACAGGCAGAGGACCCGGAAGATGGCGGCGCGCAGCGGTGGAACGGGGTCAGGTGAATATAGCCGATACTTACCCTCCTGGCGGTCCCTGCTTCTCTGTTGGAGATCGCGGTGTGCATTCAGTGTTTACGCATACCGCGATCTCCTGGGAGCGTCACTCTGTGGGGGCCAGACTACGCCGGCGCTTGCGCAGTCTATAAAGGCTTCGGACAGAGTGACGCTCCCAGCGTTATATTATAGATATATATACCTATACTATGTGTACACATTTATTCTACCTATTCTATCAGTGTGATTTTACTGTACACCGCACTGAATTGCCGGCTTTTCTATACAACACCGCTGCGCATTTCTCGCAAGTCACAATCATGGTCCGTGTGTAATCCGTAATTTTCTCGCCCCCATAGACTTTCATTGGTGTATTTTTTGCACAATACGCTGACAAACGCAGCATGCTGCGATTTTCTACGCCCGTAACATACCGTATATTACGGATGCGTAATATATGGCAGATAGGAGCTGCCCCATAGAGAATCATTGGGCTGTGTGCAATGCGTATTTTCTGGATGTATTTTCTGCGCTCATATGTCCGTAAAACTCGCTAGTGTGACGCCGGCCTAACCTTAACCCCAACCCTAACCCTAACGGGAAAATGGAAATAAATACATTTTTAAAATTTTCCCCTAACTAAGGGGGTGATGTGGGGGGGGGGGGTTTGATTTACTTCTATAGCGGGTTTTTTAGCGGATTTTTATGATTGGCAGCCGTCACACTAAAAGACGCTTTTTATTGCAAAAAATATTTTTTGCGTTACCACATTTTGAGAGCTATAATTTTTCCATATTTGGGTCCACAGAGTCATGTGAGGTCTTGTTTTTTGCGGGACGAGTTGATGTTTTTATTGGTAACATTTTCGGGCACGTGACATTTTTGATCGCTTTTTATTCCGATTTTTGTGAGGAAGAATGACCAAAAACCAGCTATTCATGAATTTCTTTTTTGGGGGAGGCGTTTATACCATTCCAGCGTTTGGTAAAATTGATAAAGCAGTTTTATTCTCCGGGTCAGTACGATTACAGCGATACCTCATTTATATAATTCTTTTTATGTTTTGGCGCTTTTATACGATAAAAACTATTTTATAGAAAATAATTATTTTTGCATCGATTTATTCTGAGGACTATAACTTTTATTTTTTAGCTGATGACGCTGTATGGCGGCTCGTTTTTTGCGGGACAAGATGACGTTTTCAGCGGTACCATGGTTATTTATATCCGTCTTTTTTAATCACGTGCTATTCTGCGATCACACAGGCACAGCAGGGAGGCTTCCCGGCGCCTGCTCTGAGCAGGCGCTTGTAAGCCACCTCCCTGTAGGACCCAGATGCAGCCCCGTGGCCATTTTGGATCTGGGGCCTGCAGGGAGGAGACGTTCGGAACAAGGTGAGCACATCGCCTTGTACTGAGGGTCTCAGGGAAGCACGCAGGAAGCCCTCCCTGCGCGATGCTTCCCTATGCCCCCGGAACGCTGCGATCACGTTTGATAGCAGTGTGCTGGGGGTTAATGTGCCGGGGGCGGTACCTGACCGCTCCTGGCACATAGTGCCGGATGTCAGCTGTGACAGTCAGCTGACACCCGGCCGTGAGCGCGGCCGATCGCTATGGCGTACTATCCCATCCCTGGGAATTAAGTCCCAGGTCACCTTGACGGGATAGTGCGTCATATGGGATTAAGGGGGTAATTACATTTTGAACTGAGGAAAAGGCAACTTGAAAACACTGCTATCTTCTTATATAGCCTTTTCCTGCTTTGTGGACCTCCACCATTTTCATTTTGAGAGTGCAATGCAGCTGCTTAGAAGGAAGCATGGCTGCTGTTTTTTGGCACAAGGTTAGAAGAGGCTGGGTTTTTCTAAAGCTGGGAAATTTGCGCCACCTGGCCTTTCCGATCGATGATCGTGTACAAGCCATAACCCTAACAAGCCAATTAAAGGTCTGAAACCTTGGTCAAAGTTATTGGAGCAAATCAAATCTCCAAGGGTACCCAAACTTTTGCATCAGCTCATTTTCCTTTATGTAATTTTTTAAAGATAAAAAATATGACTTTTTGCCTAAAATACAAAGGAAATGTCATCTTTAACTTTAGGCCTTTTAGAGATAATTTCATATTCATCGTGCTTAACTGTTTACAAAATCAATAATTTTGACCAGGGGTGTCCAAATGTTTACATGCCAGTGTACATTTTAATTAATAGATCTTTGAATAATAATTTCCACAATTGGATGTTATCCAATCTTATAAATGTGCCCCTGCCATGTATGACCATGGTCTCATACCACATCTCCCGGGCAGGGGAGGAAGCAGGAGAGTAAACAGACAGGACAGAATGGGTATCACAGCTACTGCTGTCTATGGGGTAAAATGGGATTTAAAACAGGCAGAGAACAGAAAGAACCATTGGCAATCCTATGTCTGTATACGCTCGTTTACTCCCCTGCCCAGGAGATGTAGAATGATCAGACCATGCACGGTCAGACACAGTAATTACACAGTACACATCAGGGACACAATTATGGCTGTGTCTGACCAAGCAGAAATATAATTGGCACACACCACAAAACAAGAGTACACAGACAAGATACCACGGATCGCAGCTGATTCGGTATGCTGCTTCTTCCCTGCTTATTTTATTACAAGAACTTGGTCCATGATCAGTTGGACATTGTCTTCGCATACACCTTGATCTAGACAACCTGGTAAAACCAAATCTCTTGAAAGCAAGAACTAAAGGAGGTACAGTTAATTTGCTTTGCCAGGTTTAACATGAGATGTTAGTTACCTTGAAGTTAGAATGGACTCGGTTATTGTAAAATATACCAAGAGGCGTGAGCTCAGACTTGGTATCTGGATAGAGCCCGTGGGATTCTCCTGTTGAAGACTTGTGAAACACATACCAAATCCCTGCATCCTGAAAATTAAGAAAAGCATTATAGCTGGAAAATCACCACACAACAATATATAGCCCATTGCTAATAAGCGTGCCCAAACCTCCACTGTGAAGAACAAACTGGTTCCATAGCAGATTGCCCAGTGAGGTGATCACAGTTCTCCATTTTTACCAGCCCTATTGGTTCTGAATAGAGCATGGGAGCATATCAAGAAATTACGGTACTTGGATGCAGCTGATCTGCAATGCCACAAGGAACAAGAACAGCGCTATGCCCTGGGCCTCCACCAAGCCACTCTGTTCGTGGTTGGAGAAGGTCTCAATTGCAAATGAAACATTTCACACCCCGGAACTACAGCAGGTCAACCTACCTTCCAAAACACAGGCAAATGAATTAAATGCACATCTTATAGCAATTACAGAACTGGCAAACTTGAGTGAAAAACATGATTCAAATGTCTAAAGTTTATTTCTATGCTACAGAACGAGCAATGTTCCAATGACTAGTGATACTCTGTAAGACTTGCCTGAGAACCAGCCGCTGCATTACTTATCAGATTATTGTTCGGATTTGCAATCCAGAAAGTTGATACTGCCCTAAAAAAGGTAAAGCAAAAAAAAAAAAAAAGTAGGTAACAAAATACAACAAACAGAATGTATAAAATAAACTATTAAAAAGTTCCACATTGTAAGATCAAGGCATTATAATTACACAAATGTAACATTATAATATATTTGTAAACTGAAAACAAGTTAGAAATGTCCCCTATGCCCACCACATATTAAAGTGACCTTAAAACGGGTAGCTCACTAGTAAGACAACCCAGCCCCTTGATCAAAATGTTTGTCTCCCGTAAAATAAAGCTTATACTCCCCTCCCGTGCCGGCGCCGTTCCGACACTCACGCCCTCAGGGCTCCCGTGTGGTTGTTGTGACATGTGACGCCGGCACCCAGTCAGCGCTAGCATCAGTCAAAATGGCGCTGGCAAGGGAGGGGAGTAGAAGCTTTATTTTATGGAGGCCAGTCATAGGTTATGAGAGGAAGTTGTCCAAGTAGTGGAAAACTTCAAGCTTGTGTTCTACCCTTGGCATTTTTGTTTCTCCATTGCATATAGCAATAATGTGACCTTCGACCTTGTCAATTTTCCAATCGTTTCTATTTTTGATTTATTAATTAGTTTGGGTGAATTGTAATGTAGTGGACTTGAATGACAGAAAATAATGAGAGGCTGTCATTCAAGTCCACTACTGTACAATGTACCCGAACTAAAAGAACAATAAATAAAATGGACAAGGGTTGAAGGTCACATTCTTGCTATAAGCAACAGAGAAACGAAAATTCCATAAGTAGAAGGCAAGCTTAAAGAAGTTGTCCAATGCTTGGGCAACTTCTTGCCATACCCCATGCTTGGTCCACATAAAATAAAGCCTATACTCCCCTCCTGTGCTGGTGCCGTTCATGCGGTGTCAGCACTCACACTCCCAAGGCTGCAGTGCAGTTGTTGTGACACATGACGACAGCGCCAAATCAGCACCCGCCTGTCGAATTGAGCATGAAGAGGAAGTCTGAGATCAGCTGCAGCTCTGACTTCCTCTTCATGTTTGATTTGTCTAAATAGGAACACCGACGCCAGTGCTGAATGGGCACCGACGTCACAAAAAAAAAAAAAGTGGTCCAGTTTATACGGTTTATTAATAAGTCGGTAATCAGAAATAGACAGCAGTTTCCTTCAAATAGTCACTTATTCAATTAGAGAAGTTTACAGTCAGCATGCAGTCTGGATTGGCTGGTAATACATCATGGTTCCTTTGAAGACAAGGTGCTAGGTAAGAGGTCTCCAGACCCCTCTGACACTTAGCTCATGTAGAACAATGATCAGACATGCTGAGGTCCAATATATCTGCGCCTTTCTGTCGATGACAGTCAAGCTGCCCACATACACATTTAATTGTGGGCAGGTCCCGCCACAAATTGATAGGTACATGTCAAATTAATCGGAACACAGTGCAAGGTTGACAACCATCCAGAAATTCCAGGAAAGTCTATCTATATAAAAAAAAAAAAACCCACACATGGCACTTACTTTGCCCGGTTGGTAAAGCCAAAAAATAAATAAATAAAATGAAAAATAAGATGTCCAAGATTTTTGTTTTTGAAGCTTAAGAATCTTTGACAGTTCATTTTGATTCTAATTGTCATATATTTTACAGTGCAAGCAATTAATGTCTTCCCAGAATTATAGACTAGACACGTCACTTCTAAATCATAATGATCTATTGTGGCTTTCCAATGGGTCTAAAGAATATTGCCCCCCTGATATTTTAGTAAGCGGTCCAGAAAAAATAAAAAGGTCAAGTTGGCAACCCTGGTACACGGCCAATGTAATGGTTAAATGACGAAGCAAACACACGCTTCACATACACGAGTTGCAGTGGTAAGGTTTCGAGCATTACTGTATGGTACTAAATACATCTTTTAAGTATTTCCTCGAATTCCAAAGTGTTACAAGTTGACATGAAAATAGATGGGTTCACTGCCAAATACTTACATGCAGTCCGTGGCTGGATTAGGAATGTAGTTTCCATACACTTTATCCCTCATAGCTGTGCACACACTATTATTTCGGTCTGTGGGTAATAAAGTGCCTGGCTTGGTTACAAGACCAAGGTTGTGAAACAGAGTGTTCCTTTGTTCGATACCATCCTCCAGAAAGAAACAATGTCCCAGTGTGTCATAGCCAATTGTGTCCGTTATCTGCACAAAATATGGTAGTAGATTAATGGCAGCTGCTAATCAAGAAACAGTCAATTATAACGTTAATAGCCAACATTCACCTCCCACTTGTCCAATTGGCCGGTTACCAGTTTCAAGGTCTGGTGCCAGGAAAATATCAGAAGATTACGGTAAATTGTTTAAATCAGGTTTTTCTTATATTTTGACACTGTTCTTTATTCATGTCACAAACTGTATTGTAGTGTGGTCACTGGGGCCATTTTGCACTTTTACTTCCTGTTCTTTACAGCAGTGTCATTATCATCAGAGGCAGGACTGTAATGACAGGTGACACCTCTATACATAGCTGATAACATGGGATCCACAATTCTCAATAGGAAAGGTCACAGCTGACTAGGCTTTGCATGGATTTAAAACAGCTTGTGGCCCATGTGAAGATTAAAAGATTTTTATTTTAATAGATTATGGCAAAAAGGAAAAAAAATTTCCCCATGAGAAAAAAAAAAAACAACAATACACGAGCAACAGACAGTCTCATGCATGTAGGGGTTTAAAGCTGCAGGATCCTTTGTTGATAAAGATTTTCCCCCCACTCTCACTTGCAATAAACATGCGCACTTTAGTCTTGGGGCTCACTCACAACATCACATACATTGGACAAGTGCCATCTCATTTTTTTCCCCACTATGAAATCGGACTGTACTTGGATGACATCTGTGCAGTCAGATTTATGCGACCTCAAACAATGGTGAAGATGATAGAGACATTTTGTTCTTCATCTTCTCCTCACAGTGTACTAGGATTCCCTCATCCAAGAGAATCGGGCCACACGATGATGCCACTCAGATCAGAATTTGATCCAAGTGTTATTAGAATAATCAGCCTGATTCGCTCAGATGAGGGCATATACGGTTGTGTGACCCTGGCCTCAAGGGGTAAATGGCCAGCAGCCAGATGGCTTTTGGCCATTTACTACTGCATGTGTATGGACAACTTAAAGTTCAAGTACACACAAAAAAAAAAAAATAGATGGCTGATCAGTCAGTCAATCTGATGTATATGGGGCCTTCTCAACTCTCTGTCCCAACACAGTAACTTGATCATTTTTGGGTGTCCAACAGTGGTTTTCACCACACTGAAAAGTCATCAGCACTAGTCAGATATATATTATATATCTCCAGCTTAGTACTGATCAGAGTTGGCCATATATACAGAATCAATCTGTCTTCTGGCTCCTTCTGACAGAAGAGCCAGAAGACCGCAGCATCTGATTTCTCCAACTCCTGCACTGATTAGAAGCCCTTCACCTTCATATTAAAATGGTGCATGTTTTTAGCAGTGAAGGGGTCAATCTGCATGGTCGAGAGCTCCAGGAAGCTTTCCTGCATTAAGGCTCTCAGCTGATCACTGTTAGCAACTCCCTTCTCCTATATAATCTGGACCCTGGCTAGCACTCATTGCCAGAGCTAACGTTTGCTATATGGTTGAAGGTTGTTTGAGAATATGTTTGGTGGATTTATCGGTGACTGTTGCTAGGTTTTGGGTGTGTACCAGTTACCCTTCTCCTACTTTTGTTTTACCTCATCTTTCATTTTTCAGTGCATACCTCGGTTTGTATGAGTATATTTGTAGGATTGGCATTTTCCATTATCCCTGTTTGTGTTATCTTGTTACTCTGGTTGATGTATTACGGTACACTACTACTTCCCTGGGAGGGGTATACACTGTAGACTGCGTATTCAGGAGCTACGGCAAGGTACATGACCCCAGAGTCTTCATCAGAAGTAAACGGTGCAACAGGACAAGCTAGGGTGCCACTAGTGTTAGGGACATGGAAGGAGACCCTGGTCCCGGCACACAATCCTTATCTTTTTTATGTTGTTGGTGGCAAAAGCATTTATTTCCTTATACCAAAATGTTTTTTTTAAATGCGGTTGACACGAAACCACAGTTGTGTTATCAATCGACAAAGCATTTTGGGGTTTTTAGCAACTCAGATTAGATTATAGAAAGAATGGCCATTTCTACTGAACTGATAATAGGACCGAAATCTATACAACCAGTATTCCACAGTAGAGCTGTATCCACATTTTTCTAAGCTTCAGAGCTGAAATCTCCAGACATTCTATAATGTCCAAGTGTCCGCACAATGACTGCTAATAGCTTAGTTTCTATAGAAATCTGATGTAGGAAAACCTAATTGTTTCTCCCCCCGACAAATCCTAAACTGACAGCCCCAATTACAAAACTAGGTATAACCCTATGAATGCCAAGACGTTTATCTTCCAGGTATGTACATGTTCCAAGAAGTTACTGGATGGTTTGGCAGGGGAATCAAATGCCTGATGTTTATCTTTGTAAAGCTTTTGCAATAGTTTCATACCTTGGCAAGTGCTGGTTAAGAAAAATAACTTGAGTAAATAATAATTCAGTGTTTACTGAGATGTTAAGCCCGATTCAAAGTTCTTTTGACAGAAAAAACTTTTTACCCATTTTTGGGATCATCTAATGTACACTAAATATGGATAAATTAGAAGGAGGTCAGCAACTTTCCACCATCTTGCCAGGGAAATCCACCCAATTAGCATTAACAAAGGGGGGCAGATTTAGCCTTCAGAATAGGAAAAGCAGCAAGATATCTCCTTCATTGTCCCCTTATTATTTATTAGTTTTAGAATGAGATCTAGGCAAGTAGCTGATAAAGACAAACTTCAATAATTTGAGAGAAGCAAACTAATGGGGCAGTGAGTATATGAGAAGCAAATTCCTAGACAAGGTATACATACCAACAAGCCATTTGTCGCATGGACGGTGACACATCTAGAAAAGCTATGGTGAATAGATAGTCCTTTCACATAGGTCCCCGGATCATGGCCTCCCACTTCATCGACGTCCCCGCACAGGTGAAAGTGTACAGGGTAACTGCCCATTACTTGCTGACCCATATGCTTCAGTTCAACATTGGACAGATGAACAGAGGTGAAGTTCTGTAAAATCTACCAAGACAGAGGATAGGATTACAATTTTCTGAAGAGTTTGTTGGCTTCAAGATAAATCATTTGTTAAACTGTATTCTTCCTGAATGACCATAAAAGTCAAAATATAAGTTGCTAACAAGTCATAACTGATTGACAGGTAAATATACTGCAGAGAGTTACTAATTATGGAAAGGAAAAGTGGACGCTGCTACAATAAAAATATAGAAATTTACAAAGTCAGTCATGAATCACACGTTTATGGACCAGTATTTACAATAGTGCCTCTTAAAAGGGGTTGTCCACTAATAGGACAACTCCTTGACCTAAAATTTTTGGCCCCGGAAAAAAAAAAAAAAAAACCAAAACCACAAAAGTGCTTACTCACCTCCCATGACGGCACCGCTCCAGCTTACTCATAGTCCCGGTACTCCTGTGTGGTTGTAACACATGAGCCTGGCGCCCAATCAGCGCTAGCGTCACTGTCCCCGCCTGCGCATGAACTGGACATGAAGATGACGTCAAGGCTGCAGCTGATCTCTGATCTACCCCGTTAATGTCAATATTATCAGCCTGATAATAAGCACAGGCCTAAGACCTGCTGTTGTCTAACTAGGAGAAATCAGCACGGAACTTATGTATACATGTTTTAGGCAATTACTGGTCCAAACTCAAGCTTTCTACACTTTTTGTAAAGGTCAACTTTCCTTGTATCTGGCTACATTTCATTAGTTCTATCATACTGAACGGAGTTATAGCCATTTATCAAGATCTTTTAAGCAGGTCTATCACCAGATTTCACAGTACAAAAATGCTTACATTATTAGTTCTTAAACCTGATGAGGATGGTGTACTTTGAATATCAATGATATCAATGTCAGAATGGCTGTATAATCCAGATATTATAAGCATTTAAGGAGTCCACACGCAGTCTCTACCCACCCAGCAAGACACCAAAGGAACTGCTGAGTTTTCCCAAGGGGCAGGAAGCGGCTTCAGAAGAGAAGCTGGCTTTTTTTTTCCTGAAGCGACCTCAGAACGTTACTTGACTAGGCTTTTGTCTCTTCCTCCTGTTTATGACGAACCTTCCTGGCTTCTGACCTTGGATTCCTTGACCAATCTGACTCACGGCTTGGCCGTGGAAAGTGACTAGCGTCACTTGTAGGCAGTCATTATGCTTGGCAGCACAATTCCTGCTTACACAAGATGATGCGATGCCAAGGGCGATGATATTTTGTGCAGCACCAATTATTGTACCCCACGAACAAGCGTTCGGCTAGTTCACCAGCAGTCTATTCAGACTGCAAGATTGTGTACCAAGTGTGCCGATGAATGCTAGTTTATGGTAATTCTACAATATAAATGGACCCAAACACACCCAACTAGCAGCTTGACTGATGCTCTGCTTTGACCTGCCAACAGGATTTTGTGCATGCAATGTGATCAGACTTTTACAGGTTTTGCACAAAGTGACCCCCTGTACCTAAACATACCTTAATGTGCCCTCCAAAGGTGTCAAAGTTGAAGAATTTGCATTGGTTGTTTCCATAACACGTCTCCTCCATTTCGCCTTGGATGACAATGTTCCTTGTAAGGACCCCCACTTCAGCCCGCATGTCCAAGCCTTCTGTGATTTCTCCCATATGGAAATACATGGGTCTCTCTGAAATCAAGAAAAAATAAATTGGCAGACAAGATTATTTAATGAAATAACTGCTGTATCTTAAAAAAAAACTTTACGCGCCCATTTCCCTCTCCCCCAAGCCTTCATTATGGAAGGGAAACAATTTGTCACCAATAACGTAGCTATATCTGTAAAAGCAATAGACTACCACCATTTGTACCCTAATGCTAATTAGTTCATCCAGAAGTCCTCTTGAGTCTTACATAGCTGCCTTGGCCATGGCCATTAAGAATTACAGAAAACAACGTATATAAAGTTAGTTTAACACATAGCAACACCATAAGGGTAAACTTTGAAAGTAACATTGCAGTACGAGTTGGGTCAGATGTAATTCGCACCCCAACTTTTCCAGCTGGAAAATCGACCTGTTGCGGCATTTCAATTTCTGTTTAGCATTTCATACCTCTAAATGTACAAGTGTGTGGTGCTCACACTTTATACTGAATAAAGCAAAAAGGTTTTCAAAACGGTTTGCATTTTTTTGGAGCATATATTGTGGAGTTGGGTGAAATAACAGGTACACTGGTTATCAATTTTATGAGCATCAACCACCTACCTTTCACTTTAATCTGAAATTTGTTACATTCTGGACAAGGAAGGAGGGTAAATTCTTCAGTTTGATACATTGAATAGTCCGTGCTTGCAACAACTACTTCATCGCCTGGCTGCCAACTGTGCACATCATCCATGAGCTCTAGCACAATTCCATCAACAGCTTCAACAGTAAATCCAGAAAAGGCTTTACCTTAAGATAAAAATACCATGAGAAACAATAACTAAAAAGATAGAATCTTAGCGTCCTGTTAACGCCAATAAACTAGTAAATAGACCACAAATATATTACAGTGTATTATGATTCTGCCCAGTCTCTGCTCTGAAAACGCTCCAAAAAGTCTCCATGTGCACAGTGGTCAATTTTTTACCATCTCACCCATGACAATTGTTTTATCTTGATCTTACCATGGAATTGAAGTAGATCTTCAAATCTCCACTCTTGTAGAAAAAGCAAGCATTTCATGACAGTCAGTGAAAACAGTCTTTGGAATTATTGCAAAATTAAGAAGGGGCCTGTTTACTTTAGAGTTTGACAACAATGAGAAGAAACAGTAATCTTCTCAATTACTCCATCCTCCAGACTGGTGGTCAAAGAAGGGTAGGCGGAAAGGGACTGGACTGCACTGACCATGCTTGCAGATGTAATTGTTAAAAAGGACACCTTTTATTTATTATTATTCTTATTATTACTACTACTACTACTACACCATTAAAGGGACTCTTCCACCCCAAAAATCATATCTGAGCTAAGCCCACCAGTATCAGGGGCTTATCTATAGCATTCTGAGCTGTAGATAAGCCCCTGATGCCGGTGGGCTTAGCACAGATACGATTTGTGGGGCGAGTCCCTTTAATTCCATGGTGCTGTATATGAGAAGGGGTTACATCAAAATACAAATATCACTGATCGTAAACAAAACTAACAATGAGACTGGTACAGAGGGAAGAGGACCCTGCCCTTGCGGGCGTACATGCTCAATGAAGCTTATTTTCTACAAGTGACAGAATTCAAGACCTCCAGCCTTTTCAAAATTAACCCAAAGTGTGAAGAACGGAACCCTAAACAAGATTGTCTCACTGTGTGACAATCCAGGGATGATTTACAGACATCTTGTTGAGGCAGGTAAACCAATTATTCATTGCTTGTCAGCCTTGATTTCCACCATTACAAATAAAATCATTTTTAAATGTTTTACACTGGGCCACTAGAGGGAGCAATCACTTTTTCCTAAGGAGGCACTACCAAAAAACTGCATTACAATTGCTGCAGAGGTGGACAGCAACTTTTCACTTGGGTGTGATGTCACTGGCAAAAGAAGGTTGGGAGGATAATTGGAATCACAGCATACCAATATAGTGTGACTGCGCGATTACATACATGATAATGCTGCCTTTTGCATTGGCATGTGCCAAGAGGAAGTGCCTTGATTTTTTTGCCACCACTGTGACCCTCCTCCAATAGGCACGAGCTTATATCCATGTTGCCAGAAGTTGGCTCTGTGATGATTTGCAGTAACAGGTTCTGGACGGCAGAAAGAAACAGTGGTCCCCATTACATTGCTGCGGACTTCACAAACACAGTGGAGGAAATAAGTATTTGATCCTTTGCTGATTTTGTAAGTTTGCCCATGGACAAAGACATTAACCTTCCCTTACAATTAGACAGTTCATTTTAACATTGAGAGATAGACGATTAAATAGATAGATATTCTAAGGAGTACTTCCGTCTGTCTGTCTAATGTAAATCCCACATTGCTGATTGCTGCCCGCGACCAATCAGACAGGCTTAGTCCGGCCGCGAATTGACCCCTCCATACTCCCCTCCAGTCAGCGCCAGTGTGTCGCCCCATCCCAGACCAACTTTTTACTATTGATGCTGGTTATGCAGCATCAATAGTAAAAAGATATAATGTTAAAAATAATTTAAAAAAATTGTGCTATTCTCACCTTCAGACGTCCATTGATGCGCGCGATGCTGCCACCAGCTTCCGTTCCCAGTGATGCATTGCGAAATTACCCAGATGACCAAGCGGTCATCTGCTATATACTGCGTGGGCGCTGCGCTATATACTGCGTGGGCGCTGCGCTATATACTGCGTGGGCGCTGCGCTATATACTACCTGGCTGTGCTATATACGGCGTGGCTGTGCTAAGCGCGACGTACATACATACATATTCTAGAATACCCGATATGTTAGAATCGGGCCACCATCTAGTCAAAAATAAAATCCAGAAAATCACACGGTACAAATTATATACATTTGCATTTTGCAGTGAGAAATAAGTATTTGATCCCCTGCCAACCATTAAGAGTTCTGGCTCCTACAGACCAGTTAGATGCTCCTAATCAACTCATTACCTGCATTAAAGGCAGCTGTCATACACAGTCACCTTTATAAAAAAAAAAAAAAAAACTCCTATCCACAGACTCAGCCAGACTAACCTCTACAACATGGGCAAGAAGAGAGCTTTATAAGGATGTCAGGGACAAGATCATAGATCTGCACAAAGCTGGAATGGGCTACAAAACCATAATTTAGACGCTGGGGTGAAAAGGAGACAACTGTTGGTGCAATAGTAAGAAAATGGAAAAAATATAAAATGACTGTCAATCGACATTGATCTAGCGCACCATGCAAAATCTCACCTTGTGGGGTATCCTTGATCATGAAGGTGAGGAATCAGCCTAAAACTACACAGGTAGGAACTTAATGATCTCAAGGCAGCTGGGACCACAGTCACCAAGAAAACATTGGTAACACATTACGCCGTAAAGGTTTAAAATCCTGCAGTGCCCGCAAGGTCCCCCTGCTCAAGAAGGCACATGTGCAGGCCTATCTGGAGTTTGCCAATGAACACCTGGATGATTCTGTGAGTGATTGGGAGAAGGTGCGGTGGTCAAAAGGAGACAAAAATTGAGGGCTTTGGTATTAACTCAACTCACCGTGTTTGGAGGAAGAGAAATGCTGCCTATGACCCAAAGAACACCGTCCCCACTGTCAAGCATGGAGGTGGAAACACTATGATTTGTGGGTGTTTCTCTGCTAAGGGTACAGGACTACTTCACAGCATCAATGGGAGAATGGATGGAGCCATGTACCATAAAGTCCTGAGTGACAATCTCCTTCCCTCCATCAGGACATTAAATATGAGTCATGGCCGGGTCTTCCAGCAAGACAATGACCCAAAACATACAGCCAAGGCAACAAAGAAATAGCTCAAAAAGAAGCACATTAAAGGTCATGAAGTGGCCTAGCCAGTCTCCAGACCTTAATCCTATTGAAAACTTATGGAGGGAGTGGAAGCTCCGAGTTGCCAAGCAACATGATTTAGAGATAATATGCGAAGAGGAGTAGACCAAAATTCCTCCTGACATGTGCGCAAATCTAATCATAAACTACAAAAAAAGTCTGACTGCTGTGCTTGCCAACACGGGTTTTGCCACCAAGTATTAAGTCTTGTTTGCCAGAGGTATCAAATACTGATGTCTCACTGGAAAATGAAAATAAAAATTTATACAATGTGATTTTCTTGATTTTATTTTTGATATTCTCTCTCTCAATTTTAACATTAACCTACCCTTAAAATGATAGACTGTTCATGTCTGTCATTGGGCAAACTTACCAAATCAGCAAGGGATCAAATACTTATTTCCCCCCACTGTATGTCCTGTGCTGCTCTCCTGTTTCTACCCATAGAGAATAAGGTGGAACTACATGCAGCACTACAGACTATATGGATTCTGACATTAACTGAGCCAAACCAGGATCCTTTTCTTAAGGTACCTTCACACATAACGATATTGTTAACGATATCGTTGCTTTTTGTGACGTAGCAACGATATCGTTAATAAAATCGTTATGTGTGACAGCGACCAACGATCAGGCCCCTGCTGGGAGATCGTTGGTCGCTGAAGAAAGTCCAGAACTTTATTTCGCCGCTGGACTCCTGCTGACATCGCTGGATCGGCGTGTGTGACACCGATCCAGCGATGTCTTCACTGGTAACCAGGGTAAACATCGGGTATCTAAGCGCAGGGCCGCGCTTAGTAACCCGATGTTTACCCTGGTTACCATTCTAAAAGTAAAAAAAAAACAAACACTACATACTTACCTACAGCCGTCTGTCCTCCAGCGCTGTGCTCTGCACTCCTCCTGTACTGGCTGTGAGCGTCGGTCAGCCGGAAAGCAGAGCGGTGACGTCACCGCTCTGCTTTCCGGCCGCTGTGCTCACACAGACAGTACAGGAGGAGAGCAGAGCGCAGCGCTGGAGGACAGACGGCTGTAGGTAAGTATGTAGTGTTTGTTTTTTTTTACTTTTAGAATGGTAACCAGGGTAAACATCGGGTTACTAAGCGCGGCCCTGCGCTTAGTTACCCGATGTTTACCCTGGTTACCGGCATCGTTGGTCGCTGGAGAGCGGTCTGTGTGACAGCTCTCCAGCGACCAAACAGCGACGCTGCAGCGATCCGGATCGTTGTCGGTATCGCTGCAGCGTCGCTTAATGTGAAGGGGCCTTTATTAAAGAGGCCCTCTCTGCAGGACCTCACGGTTAGCGCTATACTAGAAGCAGAGTAAATTACCTTGGCATAATTTCCAAGAAACCTGAATTCTTTGTTCTTGACTTTAAGGATGCCACAGGGACACTTAAGGTACCGTCACTAGACGATATCGCTAGCGATCCGTGACGTTGCAGCGTCCTGGCTAGCGATATCGTCCAGTGTGACAGGCAGCAGCGATCAGGCCCCTGCTGTGATGTCGCTGGTCGGGGAAGAAAGTCCAGAACTTTATTTCGTCGCTGGACTCCCCGTAGACATCGCTGAATCGGCGTGTGTGACACCGATTCAGAGATGTCTTCACTGGTAATCAGGGTAAACATCGGGTAACTAAGCGCAGGGCCGCGCTTAGTAACCCGATGTTTACCCTGGTTACCAGCGTAAAAAAACAAACAGTACATACTTACATTCAGCTGTCTGTCCCTTGCCGTCTGGTTCCTGCACTGACTGCTGGCCGTAAAGTGAAAGCAGAGCACAGCCACTGCTGTGCTGTGCTTTCACTTTCACTTTACGGCCAGCAGTCAGTGCAGGAACCAGACGGCAAGGGACAGACAGCTGAATGTAAGTATGTACTGTTTGTTTTTTTACGCTGGTAACCAGGGTAAACATCGGGTTACTAAGCGCGGCCCTGCGCTTAGTTACCCGATGTTTACCCTGGTTACCGGGGACCTCGGGATCGTTGGTCGCTGGAGAGCCGTCTGTGTGACAGCTCTCCAGCGACCAAACAGCGACGCTGCAGCGATCAGGATCGTTGTCGGTATCGCTGCAGCGTCGCTAAGTGTGACGGTACCTTTATTTGTCTGTACCTAGTGAGTTCCCCTTTTGTTCTGTCAGATGCCCTTTCAAATAAATCAAGGTCATGGGGAGACTTGAATAAGTAGTCATCCTAACAAAGAATACTGCATAATTTCCCTTCAGGGGCCACATCCTTCTTCCAGGTTTTTCAACAAAGGGCTCTTCTGGAAGAATCAGAGAGACAGCCATGCAAGCAGCATGGCTAACAGACCAGTCAAGCAGGAATCTGATCCCTTAGGGTAATATGCATATAAGGTCCTTTAGAGGCCAGCTGTATTTTTTCCTGAAGAATCTTCTGCAGTTTTTTTTTTTACTGTATATAAAAAGGGAAGCCACCTGAAGAATGGTCAAGACACTTTTAGCCCCCTAACAGATTTGAAGCCTGGAGTGGTTAAAAGAAGTTCAAAAGCACTGACTATGCACACCGCAAGTCCTTTTGACATTGCAGATGTTCATTTTTCTAGAGTCATGCGGACTACATGTGAAAAAGAAAGTATAATAGAGACACGTCACCACCTCTGTATTTAGCACCCAATCCTGGGTTTGGCTTATAAAGACTGATCAAATACTGAACATGTGAACGTAGCCCAAGGCAGATTCATCATTGCCTTTGCGCCTTTGTTTGCCTCCATGTCATTATTCTATTTCCATCTATTTTAATGTTCTTTATGGATTTTTCCATTGCCTTTTCACATTTTTGGGAATCATGATTCTCTGTATTTAAAGGCTTGCAGAGTCCTGAATTTATTGAGAGCCAGCTATGAGCAACCACTCCTCATCTTAGTGTTACCCCTCATCCTCAATGGAAATATATTAAAGGCCCACGTGCCCTGGAAATGGGCTAGGACCATATTAAAAATATTTTTTGAGAGGTTTATGGGATTTTCTAACTTTGTCTAATATTTTCATAGAACTGAGGAAAGGAAGCATACCAGTTAAAGCTTTTTCCCCTGCTCCTGTCAGTGCCTCTTGTGCCATCTTCTGCAGCTTCAAATAAGTTTTACAGTTGGTCAAATAGAGTCGAAGAAGAGACCATGGTTTAAGAGGGCAATCTGTCAGCAGAATTTCCCCCTATAAATTAATCCAGTGTTGCATGTGGCATAACACGGATTTCCACTATCCCCATTGATGTTCTAGCAGGGCCCTCTCCGAAGCTCAGCACAGGATAGGTGATCAATTGCCGATTGGTCCCAGCGATTAGGCACCCACCAACACATAGGCAAATCTCAGACAGAACTCTTCTACCCATTATAATATGGTGCGGAGTATTGGCCGCTGTTTCCTTCATTCTTTAGGGCTGCCAGAAACAGCCAAGCACATACCTTGGCGGTGCCATAGAAAAGGAATGGAGTGCAGGTTGCACATGTGCATTGCCACGCTATTCTAATGCTGATAAAAAAGTGCCAATCGGTGCGAGTCAAAGCGCTTTGACCCCCACCAATCAACAAGTTCTCCTGGACAACGTGTTTCCACCGAACACCTTCTTTCAAGCGAATACAATGAATGCGTAGTATGAGGTACAAGGTGGTGTCGGAGAGGGCCTTATGGGACAATACTTACCATCTTTCCATTCACTGTATGCCTTCACAGCAAATCTCTGCCCATCCAACGTGGTGAAAACTTTCACAGCTTCCGCTTTTCCTCGAGTATTATGGTTCTCATAGTCTCTAGTACTTTCACTGCACGAGGTGTTACTCCCACTAACAATGCTCACCAGTGCCCAGGCTTGTCTGTAAAAAAGGAAAAGGCCATTACAAGCATCAGCGATATCAATTTATAAAAGGGGGGAAAGGCCATTATATACTTCATCTGACTAATCTTGGGTTATTTTTCATTGCGGAAACTAACCAAGGACTTAGACATAATAATGAAAAGCCCATCTGATGCAATTCCCCGTGCCTTCTGGCAAGCTAAAATACCAGGTGGAAGTGCTGCATTAGGAATTCCTAAATTTAGCCCTAAAACTCTCCTTCATTGCCATACTGTATGGTGGCCACTTTCTTTAGTTAGGCATTTGCAAAATTGGCATTTGGCTGACAGCTATTCCTTCCAGCCCGCTTATACACATGCATGCTCAGTTAGGCTGAGCGTGCACGTTTGCAATCGGAAGATTGAAGCAAGTTGCTGATAGAAACGGTCATGTAACAAAAAACACCCACACACATTTCACTGCATTATATAAAGCTTCCTAAAAGGTTGTAGCATTAAGATACCATTACCTATATGCCAAGCTTTTTACTTGATTACTACCAAGAAGACGCTGAATAGTTAGACGAGTTTCCGGAAGCAGCTTTTTGTCTGCAGAGTCACCCACCGCCATGGCAACAATCCGACCCGGCGGTAGACTACTGAGGAGATCCTGTAGCCTCTTGCTTTCAGTTTCATTTATGAAGGTGTCAAATCTTTCCGTCACTAAGACTTGAGCTGTTTCTTGGTCCACAACTCTGACATTCAGACCTCTAGAAAAAACCTGCTCAAAGTTGTGTGGTCCTGCTGGGAGTCCGGATGGAGTAAGAGACTTTGTCAAAAGGGTCCAAGATAACTTTTTAGATCCATGTAATTCCAGTGTTCCACCAGGTGACACCCCAATGAACTTCTTCCCAAATACCGGCACGG
This sequence comes from Ranitomeya imitator, assembly GCF_032444005.1. NCBI lineage: Eukaryota > Metazoa > Chordata > Amphibia > Anura > Dendrobatidae > Ranitomeya > Ranitomeya imitator. The sequence goes on along the minus strand of NC_091282.1, from coordinate 430,004,000 downwards.
TGCCTTCCTCGTCATCTGATCGGCCATATAGGATAACGTTGGCTTTGGATTTGTAGCTGCATTTCTCTGCTCCAATATGAAGCGTTCCACCATCCTTTATAAGGATAAAACGAGTCCTCAGAGTGATATTTTTTGAACCATTTGCATCATCTTCAAAGACTAGTTTGCCTAAAAAACAGGAAATACTTGTGACCTGTGTAAAGTGTGATGAGGAGTCAAATCCCTATCGTGACACTGAAGTTTAAAGGGGTTGTCCAGTTTTGGCACAAAAGTCTGCAGTCACTACGACTGCAGACTTGTGAATCCTGACATCATGCATAGTGCGAATGGTTAGGATTCTACTGTGACAGTAGTGAGACCGCGTGGTCATGTGCATACTCACAGCTACAATCTAACTGGTCATGTGCAGTCTTGCTTAATACAACAGCCTAAGGCCCCTTTCACACATCATTTTTCTGCCATCAATTGCAATCCGTGGAATTTTGAAAAATAAAAATGGATCTGGCGACTGATGCCGGTGGATCAATTTTTTTTCTCATAGACTTGTATTAGCGATGGATGGCCTCACGGTTCATCTGTCATTCGCCGAATCCGTCAAAAATTGTTTGTCCGGCGGCCAGAGACAACGGACATAGTAACTTTTTTTGTGTACGTCGAAAAATCGGACAGCGACGGCTTAAGTTTTTTTAAACTGAGCATGCTCCGATTTTTTTAGGATCCAATTAGCTGGATAAGCTAGTCAGACCTGGTGAAAAAAACGGATCCGTCGCATCAGTTTTCACAATCTCCGACGGATCAGTTTTTTATCAAAATTCGACGGATTGCGACTGATGGCAAAAAACTGATGTGTGAAAGGGGCCTTAACAAGACTGTGCACATCTAGTTGGAATGTGGCTGGAAGTATGCATATCAGTTTCCCAGCCAGCACTGAAGAATCCCAACAGTGCGAGCTGTGCATATTTTGGGGATTCACAAGTCTGCAGTCAGAGTAAACACAAGTTTTCAGTTTTCTGTTGTTCCTGTAAATGGATGGCAGAAACAAAGTCATGACAACTGGGAATTTAAATTTCACTTATCAGCTGGGCATGTCCATCCACACACTCACTGATTAATCCCTGGCTTCTGTGACAAGGGAAGTGTCTACTATATAATTGTCTAAAGGTCACTTCCGTCTTTCCTTCTTTCTGTCACGGATATTCATTGGGCGCGGCCTCAGTCTGTCATGGAAATTGAAGTCGCTGATTGGTCGCGGCAAAACAGCCACGACCAATCAGCGACGGGCAGAGTCCGGAAGAAAATGGCCGCTCCTTACTCCCCGCAGTCAGTGCCCGCATCCGTTCCATACTCCCCTCCAGTCACCGCTCACACAGGGTTAATGCCGGCGGTAACGGACCGCGTTATGCCGCGGGTAACGCACTCAGTAACCGCTGCTATTAACCCTGTGTGACCAACTTTTCTACTATTGATGCTGCCTATGCGGCATCAATAGTAAAAAAAATGTAATGTTAAAAATAATTAAAAAAACAAAGAACCTGCTATACTCACCCTCCGTAGTCCGCCGAGCCGCACGCACCTGCAGTTATCTTCCATTCCCGGCGATGCATTGCGAAATTACCCAGAAGACTTAGAGGTCTCGCGAGACCGCTAAGTCATCTGGGTAATTTCGCAATGCATCCTGGGAACGGAAGATGGCGGCAGCCGCGCGCGCATCGCCAGAGGTTTGGTGGATCTACGCTGGATCCCCGCGGGTGAGCATATAACCATTTTTTATTTTAATTATTTTTATTTATTTATTTTTTAACAGGGATATGGTGCCCACACTGCTGTATACTACGTGGGCTGTGTTAGATACCGTGTGGCTGCTATATACTACATAGGCAGTGTTATATACTATGTGGGCTGTGTGATATACTCCGTGGGCAGTGCTATGTACTACATAGGCAGTGTTATATACTACGTGGCTGCTATATACTGCATCGGCTGTGCTATATACTACATGCCCTGTGTTATATACTGCGTGGCCTGTGTTATATACTACGTCGCCTATGTTATATACTGCGTGGCTGCTATATACTGCGTGGGCTGTGTTATATAGTATGTGGCTGTGTTATATACTGTGTGGCCACTGTTATATATTGCGTGGCCTGTATTAACGCATCGGGTATTCTATAATATGTATGTATATAGCAGCCACATAGTATATAGCACAGGCCACGTAGTATTTGTCTGCTATATACTACATGGCTCCTATATACTACGTGGCCTGTGCTATATACTACGTGGCTGCTATATACATACATACATACATACATATTCTAGAATACCCGATGCGTTAGAATCGAGCCACCATCTAGTTATGAATAAATTGACAGACATGTTAAATTTCCAGGAGGAATAGCAAAATGGTGCAATACAGGGTTCATTGTTGCAGCATTATGCATTTCCTTTAAGTAGAGGGCTTTTCGGTCTCTTTCATCCCGCTACATTTAGCCCAACTTGGGTCTCTCCCTAAGGTGGCTAGCATATATGTATCGCTTGCTCACCGAGCCCCACTCCATACAGCCAACCAATTCCAGCCCTGTGCTGATGAGGGCCTAAAGCCCGAAACACGTGTCCACAGGTAGGAATTGGTTGGCTGTGTAAATTTAGAAACTAATCCGCAGCATTGCACGCTTGGCGGTTCCAAGCGCTGTGGATTAGACTGGGGTGGAAAGAGATGATTTGCATAGCTCCGCCTACTGCAAAGGATTCTGGGTAAACCTGCTATTCTTTGTATTATGCTGCTTGCAAGTACTTTCCGTTTCAGGAAAGCATCCACTATGTATTTCCTTTAAGTAGAGGGCTTTTCGGTCTCTTTCATCCCGCTACATTTAGCCCAACTTGGGTCTCTCCCTAAGGTGGCTAGCATATATGTATTATTTGTTGCAACATTGTAATTTTATGTAGGAACACACTATAAAAACAGACATGTCAGGAAAGTTGAAACATCCTCATTAAAAGGGCAAGTGGTACCACAGATTCAAAGGTAGAAGATTCAGGATACTCACTCAGACAAGACCGCCGGATCTAGCTTGAAGACAGTTAATCTTTTTCGATAACAAACATCAAATTAGAAAATATCTGCCTTAAGGTACCTTCACACTGAACAATTTAACAACGATATCGCTAGCGATCCGTGACGTTGCAGCGTCCTGGATAGCGATATCGTTGTGTTTGACACGCAGCAGCGATCTGGATCCTGCTGTGACATCGTTGGTCGAAGCAGAAAGGCCAGAACCATTTCGTCGCTGGATCTCCCGCAGACATCGCTGAATTGGCGTGTGTGACGCCTATTCAGCGATGTCTTCACTGGTAACCAGGGTAAACATCGGCTTACTAAGCGCAGGGCCGCTGGTTACCAGTGTAAATGTAAAAAAAAAAAAAAAAAAAAACAAACTACATATTTACATTCCGGTGTGTCCCCCGGCTCTCTGCTTCCCTGCACTCTCAGCACCGGCCAGCCGTAAAGCACAGCGGTGACGTCACCGCTTTACGGCCGGCTGGCGCTCAGTCAGTGCAGGAAGCAGAGCGCTGGGGGACAGACACCGGAATGTAAGTATGTACTGTTTGTTTGTTTTTTACATTTACACTGGTAACCAGGGTAAACATCGGGTTACTAAGCGCGGCCCTGCGCTTAGTAACCCGATGTTTACCCTGGTTACCAGGGGACTTCGCATAGTTGGTCGCTGGAAAGCTGTTTGTGTGACAGCTCTCCAGCGACCACACAGCGACGCTGCAGCGATCGTCTTCGTTGTCTAGATCGCTGCAGCGATCGGCATCGTTGTCTAGATCGCTGCAGCGTCGCTAAATGTGACGGTACCTTAAGACCAGAGAAACACTACCATAGAACACGGCTGAATGCTATGAAAACATTGCATAGCACTCAGCCCAGTGTTAGTCTGTGGGGTAGCTCACATCAGCATTTTTTCTCAAGCGTTTTCAACATGCATGAAAAATTGCAGCTTGCTGCGATTGTGACAGACTCGCCAATGCAAGCCTATGGGTGCAAAAAAAAAAAAAAAAAATGTAAAAATAATCGCACAGCACTCGGACCATGCGGTTTCAATTTTTAAGCACCGATGTCCTTTGAAAAGCCGGCAATTCATCTGCCACATACAGTGAAATAAGAATGACAGGTTAGAATAGAATAGCTATATACATACGATATATAGACGTCAGCGACACACACACACACTGTATATATTCACACATTAAATAGATAGAAGAAAAGCTGGCAATTCAGCAGCCATTTACTGTAAAATCACAGCAGGAGCCGTAAGCATAGAATAGATGGATTACATACAATATATACACAGGATAGGTAATACAGATGACAGCACAGCGAGCAGGAGACCTCTCACGATCTCTGTGCCGTCAGACAGGTAATAGGAGTTTTGGAAACAGGAACACATGGGCTACTTGCACAGTGAACAAGTCTGTATGATCATGTTCACACACCACCAAGAAACCTGAAGACACAAAAGAGAATAGTAAAACCAAAAACACTCAGTTTGAAAAAAATGTTGCAGTAATCCGCAAGTGCTAGTAAAAGATGTAAAAAACGGGGACACTTTTGTGTCTTCAGGTTTCTTGGTGGTGTGTGAACATGTTCTTACAGACTTGTTCACTGTGCAAGTAGCCCATGTGTTCCTGTTTCCATGATTGTTCTCTTGTGTCTACAAGACTGGGGAGTTCCACCACTCCTCTTGGGCTATCTGCACAAAAGCTGTTCTACCCTGTATGCACACATGTATTTTTCCTCTCTGAACCCTGTTCACACAGGTTATATACAGATGATCAGGTTTTTAAATACATCAGATAGGGATTGCATACATTAGTTAGGACTGCTCTGATATGGGTATACCGTGAAGATTGGTAGAGCAGCTTAGTATACATTTTTTGCAAAAAACGTATCAACCAAATACCCTGTTTTTTACATCTTTTACTAGCACTTGCGGATTACTGCAACATTTTTTTCAAACTGAGTGTTTTTGGTTTTACTATTCTCTTTTGTGTCTTCAGGTAATAGGAGTTTACAGGGAGATACTGAGCGCACGCTGCTCAGTGTCTCTGCTGGATGACAGGCTGTATGGTCGCATCATACAACCTGCCATCTAGAGGTAGCAGAGCCAGACCAGTCGTGGGACAAATGGATCATCATCTTCTCTGTGGAAAGGAGGAGGAATATTGTTGGGTTTTTTTCAACTCTTATAAGAAGACAATGGTGTCGGTGAAATGGGCACGCTCATAAGTATAGTTAAATTAAGATTTATTAAAAGGAGTTTGTCATTTGCAATTAAAGAACTTTTTCTGGGTGCATGTGTTTTATTACAATATGACTATGGGGTTAGTAATGGGGCCTCATATTGACGCCTCTCCATTACTGATCTCGGGGCTTGATGTTACTTGACAGTACAAAGGTGACATCAACACACAACCCCCCCCTCAACCATTTAATCACCCCACTTGCCACCGATACAGAACAAGTGGGAAGAGCGATGAAGAGTTCCATAACTGGCACACCTTAGAGCTGACCCTTTTCTGGGGCGGCTGAGCGCTGATGTGTTTAGCCTGGAGGGGGGTTGGGGTGAGTATCCATGGCCCCTTCCTAGGCTATTAATATCAGCCCACAGCTGTCTGCATAGCCTTTGCTGGTTATTAATTTTAGGGCGACCCTTCAATTTTTTTTTTTTTTTGTTTAGGGTCCCCCATTTTAATAGGCAGTAAAGGCTAAGTATACAGCTGTGAGCCGATCTTAAAAGCCTGGGAAGCTCCATGGGTATTACACCCTTCCTAGGCTATAAACATCAGCCCCCAGATGTCTGCTTTTCCCTCTGATGGGTAAGAAAATTAGGCTCCATGCCTTTTTTTTTTTTTATTTTCAGAAAAATTATCTTTTTCTAATTAAATACACGTACAGCAAGCTGCAAGAACTAATTGTATATGTCACTGACATCTATATAACTATATTCTATGTGTATTTACTGTATGTAATCTATTCTGGTCGGCTCATGCTGCGACTCTACAGTACGTGGCTGGCTCCTGAATTGCTGGCTCTTCTTCTACGAGAGATAGATATAGATATAGGCACACACGTGTGTCACTGACATCAATATATTCTATCCTAACCTGTCACACTGATTCACTGATTTGACTGTACGCGCCAGATGAATTGCCGGCTTTTACATGAAATTGCAGTCGGATAGCAGACATACTGCATTCGGATGTAAATCGTATGCTAGGTGTGAACAATTGGATTGTACTCGCATGACACTCTCGATACTTGTGACTCAGTGAAAAAAATCGGACCTTTTTTTTTTTTTTTTTTTTTTAACACGTTTAGTGTGACTCCAGCATAAAAGTCTGACTACATAAGTATGCAATTCTCAATCAAGAACGACGCAGACAAGGAATATTGTACAGACCTCCGTCCTGTATGGTTATCGAGTGCACAGTAGCGTCAGACTGCAAACGCAAAAGGTCGCCTTTCCTTATGACAACTTTTTTATTTGGATCATGGCCAGGATTCCAGTTACTGAGAAAATAGTTCTGATCAGGACAATTTTCTGCAAGTCAAAAAAAAAAAACAAATAAATAAAGCAAGAATGTACAAACATTACCAGTTCAAAGAGACTCCCTTTAGGCAGTGCGGAAGGCAAAAAACACTATCATTCTGGGCCAGAAAGGATGAATCTGCACACACAGAAGCCCAATGTGGAATTAATTATTAGCGGGCTTCCCTACTGTAAACCAATATCCCTGTAAAATTTTAAAGTACAAGGCTTGCAAAAAGCAAAATGTGCAGTGAAACCATCTGGATGATCTAATTACACAAGAGCGAATGTAGGAGCATGAATCATGGAGAACACACCTCTGGCGTGGCTTTAATTACGTAGTTTCCAAGATTGGCTGTAAAACAGCACGCTGGCAATCCATATCATTAAGCCAAGAGTTGTCTTAAGCCCCCGTCACACATAGCGAGATCGCTAGCGAGATCGCTGCTGAGTCACAAGTTTTGTGACGCAACAGCGACCTCAGTAGCGATCTCGCTATGTGTGACACGTAGCAGCGATCCGGCCCCTGCTGTGAGATCGCTGGTCGTGTCGGAATGGCCTGGACCATTTTTTGATCGTTGAGGTCCCGCTGGGCAGCACACATCGCTGTGTTTGACACCTTACCAACGACCTCGTTGACAGGACGTCCCATTGAATCATCATGAAATAGCATCGTTCTACAGGTCGCTACAGTTCGCCGCATCGCTGCTGCGTCGTTGGGGAGATCGCACTGTGTGACATCTCACCAGCGACCACATAGCGACGCAGCAACGATCCCTGACAGGTCGTATCGTGGTCGGGATCACTTAAGCGTCGCTATGTGTGACGGGGCCTTTACACACAGGGACCTGGTCTTATGCACAGTTGGGCTATGGACACATGGAGTGTTTTTATCCCCAGGAGCTCAAAAACCCACAAATTGTCAAAAAGGAATTCTTGGTTAGGAGGAGCTTTTCTTTTCCTCAAGTACTTCCTGACAAGGTTTTGGAAGAGTTTGTTTATCCTGAAATACAATTTACAGCCTTTTGATTGAGGGGGATGTAAAAACGTTCCCATAGCAAAAGCTTCTATAAAAAAAAAAAAAAAAAAAAAGTTATACTTCCTGTTGGCATAGTCTTACAAAATCCATGTGGGCACTAGCCAACCATCAGTGCTTTTCATGAATGGATAAATACAGTGGGGGGAAAAAAAAGTATTTAGTCAGCCACCAATTGTGCACGTTCTCCCACTTAAAAGATGAGAGAGGCCTGTAATTGACATCATAGGTAGAACATAACTAAGAGTCAAAATGAGAAAACAAATATAGAAAGTCACCTTGTCTGATTTGGCAAGATTTATTTTGCAAATTATGGTGGAAAATAAGTATTTGGTCACCTAAAATCATGCAAAATTTCTGGCTCTCACAGACCTGTAACTTCTTCTTTAAAAGAGGCTCCTCTGTCCTCCACTCATTCCCTGTAGTAATGGCACCTGCCAGACATATCCCCCTGCTTAAGCCAGTACATGTCCGGGTCCGTCTGAAGTTTGCTAGAAAGCATTTGGATTATCCAGAAGAGTATTGGGTCTGATGAAGCCAAAGTGGAACTTTTTGGTAGAAACAAAACTCGTCGTGTTTGGAGGAGACAGAATGCAGAGTTGCATCCACAAAACACCATACCTACTGTGAAGCATGGGGATGGCAACATCATGCTTTGTGGCTGTTTCTCTGCAAAGGGAAAAGGACGACTAATCCGTGTACATGACAGAATGAATGGGGCCATGTATCGTGAGATTTTGAGTGCAAACCATCACTGCTCTAGAGGAGATCTGCATGGAGGAATGGGCCAACATACCACCAACAGTGTGTGCCAACCTTGTGATGACTTACAGAAAACATTTGACCATTGTCAATGCCAACAAAGGAATATACAGCTCTGGCAAAAATTAAGAGACCACTGCACAGTTTTATAAAAATCAGCTTCTCTACATGTCCGACACATTCCATTCCAGTGTCAGTTGAATTCCAACCAGAGTACACCTCATTCTATTTAATGTGCTTCTGATTAGGTGATCACCTGAACCAAATCTTATTTAATGAAGGAAATTATAAAAAAAAAAAAAAAAAAAAAAAAAAAAAAAAAAAAAAAAAACACTGCTGTGGTCTTCACAATCCTCTTGAAATAGGACAAGTTGGATGGCAAGTAATATCCCAAAAGTAATAGGAATGAAAAATATAACTTTTAACCATGCCAAAGGAGATGAAAAGAAAAAAAAGTCTTGAGTGAGAAAAAGAAGGGCTTAATTCTGGCTTTTTTAACAGATTGACACAGTGAGAGTTATGTTGCCTCCATCCTTAAAATTTCTAAAGACGGCAGTCTTTTTTTGTTATTTTGACCATTTCTCATTTTCAGAAAATAAATACAAAATGTATTGCTTGGAACTCTGGAGACATGTTGTCAGTAGTTTATAGAATAAAAGAACAGTTTACATTTTACTCAAAAATATACCTATAAAAAAGGAGAATAACCAGTCAAACAAACTTTTGCTGTGGTCTCTTAATTTTTGCCAGAGCTGTATAACAAAATATTGAGATGAAGTTTTCTTAAAATGATCAAATACTTATTTTCCACCATAATTTGCAAAATAAATCTTGCCAAATCAGACAAGGTGGTTTTCTGAATTGGTTTTCTCATTTTGACTCTCATAGTTGTGGTCTGCCTATGATGTCAATTACAGACCTCATCTTTCTAAGTGGGAGAACTTGCACAATCGGTGGCTGAGTAAATACTTTCTTTTCCCACACTGTAAGTTACAAAGCCTATAAGGCCAGTCGCAATGTTACCCGTGGACACCAAATGACTGTACACTAATGCCATCTTTGATGCCGAGGGGATAGGTTTGGAAAGTTATGCTGCTGATTTTTGCAGACTCTTTGCAGGGTCACCATCAGGGCATTAATGCCTGGGCTCCCTCTTTTGCTTCTTCTCCCCCAGCCCCAGGGGCAGGATTCGTCCGGTTCAGTTCAAATATATTGCTGTACAGGAAGTCGGTGGCAACATTTAACAGCCGGTAGCCGATGTTGGTGCACATGTTCCGGCGTATGAGGTCACTGCCATGAACTAGTGAGTCCGTGCCTCAAATAGATGAGGAAGAAGGTTCTGGAATGTGTTCTAGATATCAGCTCTACAGAAAATAAGTTATCTGGCTGGAAGTAGTGATGGCGGTCTGTGATAGATGAAGAAGAAAAGCAAAGACGAATAGCTTCAAATGGAGATGTCACTGGTGAGTCAGTGTGTTACATGTACACTATATACAGAGCTCCTGTGTATAATGGCACTTATGGTATTAGTGTTGTTGTTTTTTTTAATGCATTGTAGTGTTTGGTCACTATGTGGTGGTGATCTGTGGCCTTACCATAATGTGATGGCAAGCGTATTGGATATTTTAACACCTTTTTAATAGATCAGAGCAGAAGTAGGGCCCTGCCAAAGGAGTCTACATGTTGTGGTGGCGGCTTAAAAAAAAAAAAAAATCCCCTATTCTGCTGCTGTTCAATGTATAGAAAAAAAGATGAGTATATTGTACCTTCTCCCCCCCATGGTCCACCATATAGTATAGTACACAGCCCATAATCCTCCATATAGTATACTGCATTGCCCATAATTATCGTATCAATGTAATAGTATGGCCCCTGGACTCACCAATAAAAAAAAAAAAAAAAAAAAACCCTCACCTTCCTGCCGCTCAGCATCCCCTTCTGAAGCTGGAAGCCAACTTCATCCTGCAAGCGACAGGAGAACATGACGCCACTGCCATGCACCCTCCGTCACGTGCACGACGACATCAGCTGCTGGCCTCTGATTGGCCGGCAGTGTGTATTGCCGCTCACGAACCTGATGGGTCTGTGCGCCATAATACGATTCAGCTGAACATGCGTAGAGGACACACATCGGCTATCAAGCTAATAAACTTATGATCGCTGGGTTACAGAGTGGAGGCCATACAGGCCATGCACAGGACCTGAAAGCCACTACAGATGGACCACTATTGAGGTTCCTTCTGAGATACAAGTCATCAGAATAATCATTTCATAGACACCAAAATGGGACTAATAGTTTGTGTGACAGTACTTGCAGTTTCACGCTATGAGCAGGAGTGAGAACGGCACACTTACCATCCGGGGAATATTTAGATGAGATTCCTAAAACAATAGCAAGGATAATAAAAAAAGTCAGACTGGAAATAGCAAAGCATATTAGCGTGTTTTTGTGCCTTCTCCTGCGAAGAACTTGTGCGTGATCGTTTTGTCCATTTCCTATAAACCCAAATGTTGAATGTCCTTCAGGCCCAGAGGAATTAAATTTGGCCGTGGTTTGTGTCTTTGGAGGAGGCGGTGGACGTAAGGGAACAATTCTGCCAGGCACGTAGCCCGGTGATCGCATGCTGCTGCCATTCTGAGGTTGGAGGAAGAGGCGTGATCCTCCCCTGTAGTCAGGAGACTGCATGATTAGAAGATGGCAAGCTTTACCTGAAACAAACAAAACGAAGTCAGTCATCATGGGATGATGGGTTCAATCATCAGATCACAACGGCATTTGCTTAACTGTTTCCTACAGGCTGTTTTTTTAACGTATACATAGAGAACATGCAAGATGCAGCAGGATGCCTTTGGAAGCAGACAACAGTTGTAAGTGGCTACAGAAAATTGAGTTTTAGTTATATATGACCCATCAATTAACAGTTTAGGAGGCTGGGAAATAAATTATGGTGGCTACACCCAAGATAAGGGAAATGTGGAGCATTCATCTGAAAGCTATTCCCTCCTCTCTAATGGATTTACACACATGCACACTTGGATTGGTTGCAAACCTTATCAGAGAAAAAAAAGCGGATTTTTAACATTTAGCACTTATCTTTGACACAGTTCAATAATTTTAAAATTAGTTTAAAAAAAGAGGGTTCTCTTTCCCCCAATGCTGCCCCCTCCCACTCTTATGGATGGGGGAAACCACATAAACCATTCCAATGTGGCCTGTGTGGTCCCCAACTTCTTGCAGTGCTGACAAATAACTGGCTGAAGTGCATCACCAATGGTGCCAGTAATGTCCCATGTGGCGAGGCACATGTGAGCAGCTGAGATCAGTTAGGTGGGCTTTATTTTTTATCATCAATTCAACAATGAAGAAGCTGCCAAACTGCATCTTGAGACATCCCATTGACTTGTGAATGGAAAAAGCCGAAAGAATTGTCCGTTCCCTCCTTTTAACGGCTTGGCATCTTGGCAAACCTGAATCAGTTAAAAGATGCCCACAAGACTAAACTTATGAACAAGTCACTTTCCATAGAAATGCATACTTTAAAATTTTCTTCAGCATTTAGTTAGCACTTTTCTTGGAGAATTATCTTCCTGAAAAAGAAGTAGTGTGCACATCCCCCTAGCATGGAGTGGCAGTGCGCACGCTCGACCACTGCTCTATGCACTCCCGAAGAGGCTGCTGAGTGTTGTGTTCCACTTTTGCCAGCAATCACAGAGAAGGAATAGAGCAGTGGCTGGGTGTCATTTACTGGGGATAGAAGTGCCCCGTTTTGTCAAGCAGTGAGGGTCCCAGTGGGTAGACCCCAACCGTTAGATGACAACTGATCAGCATGTACGAACGACTGTGACCAGCACTGTATTCTTGGCAGCACAGCTGTAAACAGTAAGGCCGGTTTCACATGTCAGTGGCTCCGGTACGATACGTGTGGTGACAGTTTCCTCACGTACCGGAGACACTGACTCACGTAGACACATCAAAATCAATGTGTCTCTGCACATGTCAGCGTGTGTTCACGGACCGTGTGCTTGTTTGCAAAACATGGAGACATGTCAGTGTTCGTGGGAGCGCACGTATCACACGGACCCAGTAAAGTCAATTAAAGTCCGTGTGAGTTTTTCCTGTCATAGGGTTAAAAATTGTAAAAATTGTTGCAATACACAATATACATAGCTTTGCAAAAAAGAAAAAAAGAAAAAAAAAAAAAAAAAAAAAAAAAAAAAAAGAGCATGAACCGCACATCCCAAAATCATACGTTGATCTAAAGCCGCTAGGCAAAAATTTATTAACTGAATATGAGGTTTTCAGTTTAACATTCTGATCAGACTGTATGAAGCCCACTGCCACTTCACGGCAAACCTCGTAGTGGGTCCTATCGCCCTAACGGAGCGGAGCCGTGCGGCCATTGTTGCTGTGGCTTTGTGCTGGTGGGGCGGCGCGGTCTGGAGTCATGGGGGCTCAGTCTCGCAGCATGGGTGCTGTGGGGCAACAGGCCGTCCGCCCTGCTGGTGCATGGCCGCTGTGGCGGTGGTCGCCGCACGGCTCCGCTCCGTTAGGGCGATAGGACCCACTACGAGGTTTGCCGTGAAGTGGCAGTGGGCTTCATACAGTCTGATCAGAATGTTAAACTGAAAACCTCATGTTCAGTATATAAATTTTTGCCTGGCGGCTTTAGATCAACGTATGATTTTGGGATGTGCGGTTCATGCTTTTTTTTTTTTTTTTTTTTGTACACAATATACATACAAGGTAATCTTGCCTTGTGCAGGCGTGTACTATGGAGATTACCTTGCGCTGGCGTGTACTATGGAGGACAGAGAATGAACTTCAATCCAATATTGCAGCCAGCGGGTAAGGAAAGGGTGAATCAAACACCCGAAAACCCCACCTCCATGGCTGAAGATTGTTCCCTCCAAATTCAGGTGACAGAGTCCCTTTAAACATGTTTTTCAAGCACGCTGAAGACACTCCATTAGCACACGAGCATGCTCAGATAATACCTTAGCTGAGCACGTTCGCTCATCACTGCCCCAACAGTTTCACTAAAATTTACAAAACAAGTGTGGCAAAAGTTCCAATTCTGGCCTGAGAACATCTAACTAACTAACGCATGGGCAAAGTGTATCTTGTCCCTTGGAAATTTCTAAGCGCTGGCGTTACGGTTTCTGCCTTTGTATGGATTGAACATGAAGAGGAAGTCAGTTCAGCTGTAGCCCTGGCTTCCTCTTCATCTTCATCCCGTACAAATCCTGGGACAGTGATGCCAGCACTGATTGGGCGCTGCGCACCACATGTCATTGCACCACACCAGAGCTCCGGAACCGCGAGTGCTGACAGCTGGAACGTTGCCAGCACGAGAGGATAGTTTTTTTATTATTTTAAAAATCGGGGCCAAACATTTAGGTTACGAAGGGGTTGTCCTAGTAGAGAACAACCCCTTTAACCCCTTCATGACCTGGGGTATTTTCAGGTTTTTGTTTTTTGCTCCCCTCCTTCCCAGAGCCATAACTTTTATTTTTCCGTCAATATGGCCATGTGAGGGCTTATTTTATGCGGAACGAGTTGCACTTTTGAACGATATCATTGGTTTTAGTATGCCATGTACTAGAAAACGGGAAAAAAAAATTGCAAGTGCGGTGAAATTGCAAAAAAAGTGCAATCCCACACTTTTTTTTTGTTGTTTGGCTTTTTTGCTAGGCTCACTAAATGCTAAAACTGACCTACCATTATGATTCTCCAGGTCAATTACGAGTTCATAGACACCAAACATGTCTACGTTCTTTTTTATCTAAGTGGTGAAAAAAAAATCCAAACTTTGCTAAAAAAAAAAAAAAAAAAATTTGCACCATTTTCAGATACCTGTAGCGTCTCCATTTTTCGTGATCTGGGGTAGGGTAAGGGCTTTTTGTTTGCGTGCCGAGCTGACGTTTTTAATTATACCATTTTGATGCAGATACATTCTTTTGATTGCCCGTTATTGCATTTTAATTCAATGTCGGTGACCAAAAAAAGCGTAATTCTAGAGTTTCACATTTTTTTTCTCGCTACGTCTTTTAGCGATCAGGTTAATCTTTAATTTTTTTTTATTATTATTGATAGATCGGGCCATTCTCAACCCATTCTCAACCCAGAGATACCAAATATGTCTATGTTTGATTTTTTTTTTATTGTTTTAATTTTGAATGGGGTGAAAGGGGGCGATTTAAACTTTTATATATTATTTTTTTGCATATTTTTTTTTTTAAACTTTTTTACTTTTGCCATGCTTCAATAGCCTCCATGGAAGGCTAGAAGCTGGCACAACATGATCGCCTCTGCTACATAGGAGCAATGCATAGATCGCTCCTATGTAGTAGATTTACTGCATTGAGCGCCGACCACAGGATGGCGCTCATAGCAATCCGGCATCAACAACCATAGAGGTCTCAAGGAGACCTCTGGTTGCTATGCCGATGCATCGCTGACCCCCGATCATGTGACGGGGTCAGCGTTGCGCTCATTTCCAGCCCGATGGCCGGAAGCGCCGGTTAAATGCCGCTATCAGCGTTTGACAGCGGCATTCAACTAGTTAAAAGTGACGGGTGAATCGCAATTCCACTTGCCTCTAATGCGGGAACATGTCAGCTGTTCAAAACAGCTGACATGTCCCGGCTTTGATGCAGGCTCACCGCCACAGCCCGCATCAAAGCAGGGGATCTGACCTCGGACGTTAAGGGTGCACACTCATCAATGTAAATAAAATCAGCTCAATGTTGTTCCTGAAGAGTAGGACAAGTGTCATGCAACTACAATGCAATTTCTCACCTAGCATCCATATGACATGCGTATGCAACGTGTTTTTAACATCAGCTTTTATATAGAGAATAACTGATTGTCATATGAAGATAGATTGTTGTAAGGTCAATAAGGTGACTAGGGTTCATCAGCTATGAACTCCGGTGACCTTACTCACATCAGTGCGAGACACTGCAGGCATGTAATCACCCTCCTGTCTCAGTGTGTTCCAACTGGCTTGCTGAGCCGTCGCACCATGCCACCTGTGTCTTGCAATTAAATGACTTTACTTGGTCTGTGTCTTTATTACATTTGACAACGGGGTTAGAAAGGGGGTGTCTTATAGACGCCTCTCCATTACTAACCCCTTGTCTTGATGTCAGCTGACATCGACCCTAATACTATTACCCCCAAACCATGACAAGTGGGAAGTGTGGATGCCAAGCACCAGAATTGGCACATTTAATTGATGCACCATTTCTGGGGCAGCTGAGTGCTGATGTTCATAGTTTGAGAGGGGTCAATATCCATGGCCCCTTCCTAGGCTATTAATATCAGCCCGCAGAAGCCTGCCTAGCCTTTCCCAGTCATTTGGGGGGGGGGGGGGGGGGGGAGGCACTTTTTTGGGAGAGTGGGAGTCACCCCTTGTTAACTAACCGGTAAAGGCTAATTTACACAGCTGTGAGCTCATAAATGCCTGGTAAGCTCCATGATCATTACCCCCTTACCAGACTATGAAACATTAGCCCCCCTGTTTGTCTCTACCCTCAGCTGGTTAAGAAAAAAATTAGGGGGATCCCACACCATCTTTTTACTTGCATCTGGTTCATTAAACTACACATGCACTGAACTAATTATATGTGTCACTCACATCTTTCCATGTATTTATCTATTCTGATGGTTCACGCTGTGAATTTACTGTACTTGGCTGATAAAATGAGTGGATTCTCCACGAGATGGGTTCAGGGGGAAAAAACCAAACAAAAAAAAAAAAAAAACCACACACAATACACGGCACCCACATTGTCCGTGTACAATTTTTTTTCTCACACCCATTGACTTGCATTGGAGAGCCTCATCTATAATATAATGCTGGGAGCGTCACTCTGTCCGAAGCCTTTATAGACTGCGCAGGCGCGACGCTCCTAGCGTTACATTATAGCCAGTGTCAGGGAAAAAAAAAAATGGCGCCAGAAAGCGCAGACTGCCGGGAGCAGGGGGACATTTATGATCCGTAACCCGGACATGGGGACACCGTGGACATGATTGCGCCCTGATGATGCTGTGGCAGTTCATGCCACAGCAATTTGTTACTTACGCCACCTGATTCCTTTCCGCCGCCATTTACTTGGTCCTCCTGCTGCCGCTATCGGCGCAGTCTGCGCTTTCCGGCGCCATTTTCTTGAAGACGGACTGCAGTGTGTCTTCAAGAAAATGGCGCCGGAAAGCACAGACTGCGCAGGCACCGATTCCGGCAGCAGGAGGACCAAGAAAATGGCGGCGGAAAGGAATCAGGTGCACAGGATCCGCACATGACAGAACGGGGGTGCAGGATGGAAGCAGCACATGACAGGATGGGGACGCAGGATGGAGCAGCTCATGACAGGATGGGGACGCAGGATGGAGCAGCTCATGACAGGATGGGGACGCAGGATGGAGCAGCACATGACAGGATGGGGACGCAGGATGGAGCAGCACATGACAGGATGGGGACGCAGGATGGAGCAGCACACGACAGGATGGAGACCATATACCAATATAAATGCTCGCCACCCGGGCATAGAATGGGTTCAATAGCTAGTCTGATATAAGCAGTTACTGCAATTTGTCTCAGTCCGATCTGAAGAAAACAAATGAAAATTGCTGAAGAACATAGAATCTTGACCAATATTAGTCAAAGTGCTATCAGATAAAAATCGGTTTGCACTGTGTCAGTTGTAAACGCAGAAGAGTATGAGCCCCAATACAGACACATCTGGATTGTGAGGTAAAGGTTAATGTTTCTGCCTTATGATCAGAAAATCTTGTCCATAGGGTTTTATAGATAGATAATATCACCCATCAGTAGGCCATGCCATTTAGTCCTGAGGAGTTCAGAATTTAAAAAGGAAAACAAAAACACACAATCACTTTGTTTCACCATGTTCCTCCTACTGCTGTAATCTTCGCTATGGTGAAACACAAGCCATAAGATTTCACAACCGATGTGAGGAAACTTTTGGTTTCATAAATTACTGTAACCCTGGATGTTTCCATATTTAGCACTGTACCATTGGGAGAGAAACTTGACACTATTTCCTGACAAACTAGAATTACACAAGACCAATTACGGTACTATTAGAATCTCAGGCCTATTGGAACGTCTGAGGAGAAATCCATGCCTGCTCACAAATCGGGGAAAATTACTTTCTCCTATAGCAAATACACCATTCGCTCTTCGCAACGAAAGAGAAGCAAGTGACCTTAGAGGGAATGTCAGTTTGGAGGACAAAACCCTCCAACGTATATGTAGCGCTAACAAAGACAGGTCCAGCAATACTTTTACGGCCACAACGTTCCTCCATGACTGAGAAATCAGCGTTTCAATTGATAAGCAAATAAGGCTGAAGTCTGTCACTCCAGCTCTATTCTCCACCTCTTCCTGACTGACATTTTATGAACTAATTTTACTTTGTTGTAACTTGTAGCATCAAAAAAAAAAAAAAAAAAAAAAAAAAAAAAGAAGTTACTGAAAACTCATAGAAGGAACTTTACTTAACCTTAAAAGAATCCAGAGTTAATCCCAAAACAGGTAACCGGATGGCCGAAAAACCAACAAGTTGGTACATCTGTCAAACCAAAAGGATATGGGCACATATGGAGCTGGAACACCAAGAATCTGACTCAAAAGAACGTAGAGCTTTCACTCAGTTTCTGCTCCACATAGCCAAAGAACAGATGATCAAATCACTAGAACACTGCAGTGAACATATGTATATGGTTTATAGTGAAGCAAGACACCAATGTGGACCTGTATTAGCAAGATGGACACTGACAGATCGAGCATCACTTTTGATGCTCGATTATCTATATTAGGGTTCACAGTCATCACTAGATTAGATCTACAGATATCCTATGGTATTTTGCAGTTATCCACTGTAACGTACTACAGTTAGATCATCCATCTTAGGCTACTTTCACACTAGTCCCTCAGTACGGGCCGTCGCAAACCGCAGGCCCGATGTACAGTGTGCTAAAGTAGCACAACGTGGGCAGCAGATGCAGTTTTACAACGCATCCGCTGCCCATTGTGAGTTCCGGGGAGGAGGGGGTGGAGTTCCGGCAGCGCATGCGCGGTCGAAAGTGGCGGACTCGATGCACAAAAAAAGTTACATGTAACTTTGTCGTACGACGGATGCGACGTGTGGCCATACGTCGCAATGCGTCGCTAATGAAAATCTACGGAGAAAAAACGCATCCTGCGGGCACATTTGCAGGATGCATTTTTTCTCCAAAACGACGCATTGCGACGTACAGCAAACAACGCTAGTGTGAAAGTAGCCTTACGCTACTTTCACACTTCCGTCTTTTAAGATCCGTTGCAATGCGTTGCTTTGGGGGGGGGAAACGGATCCTGCAAATGTGCGCGCAGAATCCGTTTTTTCCATAGACTTGTATTAGCGACGGATCGCGACGGATGGCTACACGTCGCATCCGTCGTGCCACGGATTCGTTGTGTTTTGGCGGACCATCATCTGGAAAAAACGTTCAATGTAACGTTTTTTTGTCTGCGTCAAAAGAAAACGTACAGCGACGGATCCTGCGGCATCCGTCGTTGGCTAGAATGGAAGCCTATGGGAGCAGGATCCGTTGCTGTCCGTCAAATGACGGAATCCAGCAACAGATTCTGTTTTTTTAAACTGAGCATGCCTGGAAGGATTTCTATTCCTTTAATTTAACCCATTTTTCCTGCAGCATCGACGGATTCGTCAAAAAACAGGATCCAGTGCATCCGTTTTTTACAAACTGCACAGGATCCGTCTTTTCAACACTTTGACGGATAGTGACTGATTCTAAAAGACGGAATGTGAAGTAGCCTTATTTCACACTAGCGTCGTACTACGCACGTCACAATGCGTCATTTTTTAGACTAACATTAGCGACGCATTGAGACATTGCCACACGTCGCAACCGTCGTGCGACGGTTGCGTCGTGTTGTGGCGGACCGTCAGAACAAAAAAACCGTTACATGTAACTTTTTGTGCGTCGTGTCCGCCATTTCCGACCGGGTATGCGTGGCCGAAACTCCGCCCCCTCCTCCCCGCAACTCACAATGGGGCAGTGGTTGTAATAATGCATTCGCTGCCCCGTTGGCGCTGCGTTGTCATAGGATGCGTCGGCCCGACTCACCGCTACGGGCCGACGCTAGTGTGAAAGTAGCCTTACTAATACAAGTCCACATTAGAATTTTGCTTCAATATGAACAGCACATGTTCACTTCATAGTGTTTGCGATGTCTTCACTTGTTATTGATCTGACAGGTGGGCCAGGTTGTAGGTTTCTAACACAGTCTGGTCACTAATTTTAGTATAGGATTAGCCATGGTTTCCTTGCTTTAATTATATAAGTAAAAGTTGCATTTTAATGACTTCTCACACTGTGCAGTCTGGAATGTATTAGCCAGAATATAATAGAAAAGGGAGATCAATTAAAAATGTAGTGCCAATATAGGGTTAAACAAAGAGCAGTGTTAGCCATGACAGAGTCATGCAGTGTAGATGGAGACGGTCCAGTGTTTGCTCATATTGTCTCATTCTACCAAGCCCTCTCCCCGATTAGCCATAAAATGAAATATGCAATAAGCCAGCCATTACACATCCAAGTGCCATGCCCTTACACATGCCTAGCTTAGTGTTGGTCACCAGCGTTCTGCAGTGATGCCAAGTACAATCATGGTGCAGATCTCAATTACATCCATATTTTGGAGTTCCTGGTCTGTATGCAGTGTTCCGAACAGAGAAAAGCCAAAACCACAGTCTCAGTTTGCAGAACCTTTTTGGGGGGTTACTGCCCCTCATCAGTGCAAAGTGTGAGACCTGGTTTGGCTCTGTGAGATGTTTCTGACCAGGATCCAGTATTTCTAAGCCAAAATCAGGAGAGGTACAGTCAGAGGAAAAAGTATAATAAATACAGAAGTGGTGACTAGGGTTGAGCGAAACGGGTCGAACATTTTCAAAAGTCGCCGACTTTTGGCTAAGTCGGGGTTTCATGAAACCCGATCCGACCCCTGTGCGGGGTCGGCCATGCGGTACGCGACTTTCGCGCCAAAGTCGCGTTTCAATGACGCGAAAAGCGCCATTTCTCAGCCAATGAAGGTAAACGCAGAGTGTGGGCAGCGTGATGACAAAGGTCCTGGTCCCCACCATCTTAGAGAAGGGCATTGCAGTGATTGGCTTGCTGTCTGCGACGTCACAGGGGCTATAAAGAGGCGTTCCCGCCGACCGCCATCTTACTGCTGCTGATCTGAGCTTAGGGAGAGGTTGCTGCCGCTTTGTCAGAAGCAGGGAAAGCGTTAGGCAGGGTCCATTAACCACAAAACCGCTTGTGCTGCAGCGATTTGCACTGTCCAACACCACCCTCGGTGTGCAGGGACAGTGGAAGTTTTTTTTTTTTTTTTTTTCCCCTCAGCGCTGTAGCTCATTGGGCTGCCCTAGAAGGCTCCCTGATAGCTGCATTGCTGTGTGTACGCCGCTGTGCAAACCAACTGCTTTTTTCAAAGCACAAATCCTCTTGTTCCTTCCTTTCTGCACAGCTATCTTTTTTGTTTGTCCACACTTTTTATTTCATTTGTGCATCAGTCCACTCCTTATTGCTGCCTGCCATACCTGGCTGAGATTACTGCAGGCAGGGAGATAGTAGCTGCCTGCCATACCTGGCTGAGATTACTGCAGGCAGGGAGATAGTAATTGTAGGACATTCCCTGTTTTTTTTTTTTTTTTTTTTTTGGTGGGAGATTAAGATTGGCAATTTGGCATTTCTGCTAGAGTGCCATCCCTGTGTGTGCCATCTCTCTCACATAGTGGGCCATAGAAAGCCTTTTCATTTTTCTGTATTTTTTTTTGTGGGGTGTATAAATTCTCCCTGATAAAAATACAGTGGGAGATTAATATTGGCCTTTGGGCTTGTGTGCCAGTCCTGAGTGTGCCATCTCTCTCACAAATAGTGGGCCATAGAAAGCCTATTTTATTTTTTTTTGGGTTTTATAAATTCTCCCTGAAAAAAAGGGAGATTAATATTGGCCTCTGGGCTTGTGTGCCAGTTGTGAGCGTGCCATCTGTGCCAGTCCTGAGCGTGCCATCTCTCTCACAAATAGTGGGCCATAGAAAGCCTATTTAATTTTTTTTTTGGTTTTATAAATTCTCCCTGGAAAAAAAAAAAGGGAGATTAATATTGCCCTTTGGGCTTGTGTGCCAGTACTAAGCGTTCCATCTCTCTCTCTCTTTCTCAGTCAGTGGGCCATAGAACGCCTATTTTTGGTTTTATTTGTTTTCTAAATTCTCCCTGAAAAAATCATTTTATTTTATTTGGTTTCTAAATTCTTCCTGATAAAATCATATTTTTTTTATTATTTTTTTTTCTAATGTCTCCCTGAAAAAAAAAAAAAAAACAGTGGGAGATTAATATTGGCCTTTCTGCTTGTGTGCCAGTCTTGACTCCTGGGTGTGCCATCTCTCTCTCTCTCTCTCTCTCTCTCTCTCTCCCCAATTGTGGTCCATAGAAAGCCTATATTTTTTTTCCTTGATTTGGGTTCCAAAATCTACCAGAGAAAATAACTACATCAATCATTGGTAGAAAAATATTGGCCTCTGGGCTTGTGTGCCACTCCTGACTCCTGTGTGCGTCATCTCTCAGTCAGTGGGCCATAGAACGCCTATTTTTGTTTTTATTTTTTTTATAAATTCTCCCTGAAAAAATCATTTTATTTTATTTGGTTTCTAAATTCTTCCTGATAAAATCATATTTTTTTTATTATTTTTTTTTCTAATGTCTCCCTGAAAAAAAAAAAAAAAAAAAAAACAGTGGGAGATTAATATTGGCCTTTCTGCTTGTGTGCCAGTCTTGACTCCTGGGTGTGCCATCTCTCTCTCTCTCTCTCTCTCCAATTGTGGTCCATAGAAAGCCTATATTTTTTTTCCTTGATTTGGGTTCCAAAATCTACCAGAGAAAATAACTCCATCAATCATTGGTAGAAAAATATTGGCCTCTGGGCTTGTGTGCCACTCCTGATTCCTGTGTGCGTCATCTCTCACTCAGTGGCCCATAGAAAGCATATAGTTTGTTACATTTGTTTTCTAAATTCTCCCTGCAAAAATCTATTTTTTTTTTTTGGGGGGGTTTCTAAAGTGTTCCTGAAAAAAATAAAAATAAAAAAAAAATAATAGTGTGACATTAATATTAACATTTGTGCTTCAGTGACAGTCCTGCGTGTGGGGCATCTCTCTAATTTGCAGCCACCAAAAAAAGAGTGTGTAACATTGGGCCTGATTTTCGCTGTGGTCTCACCAACCTGTAAAGGGGTAGCTAAATCATACTGAAGTTATAGCTCACCGTGTAAGTTGTGTGACTGCAACAAATAACGTTAGTTTGGTTACGTTTTTAAAACAATGAGGAAGTCTAGTGGAAGAGGTCGTGGCCGGGGGCGTTCATTGTCAGCTGGTAATGAGGGTAGTGGTAGTGGTGGAGCATCAGGTGGTCGTGGGGAAAAAAATATTGCACCTAAGTCTGGAGCTGTGGAGCCAGGTTCGTCGTCCGGCTACACAAGGCCTCGAACGCTCCCTTTTCTGGGATTAGGAAAACCGCTTTTAAAGCCGGAGCAGCAAGAGCAAGTTTTGGCTTATCTTGCTGACTCAGCCTCTAGCTCTTTTGCCTCCTCTCGTGAAACTGGTAAAAGTAAAAGCAGCGCGTCGTTAGTGGATGTTCACGGTCAGGGACAAGTCACTTCCTTGTCCTCTTCAGCAAAAACAACAACAGAGAAGAATGCAGCAGGCGACACAACGGGTTACTCCATGGAGCTCTTTACACATACCGTCCCTGGCTTAGAAAGTGAAGCAGTTAACAGTCCATGCCCATTACAAATTGAATCTGACATGGAGTGCACTGACGCACAGCCACAGCCAGACTACTATGCTGGTCCTTGGACTCAGACCACAACATTGCCCTCGCAGGGTGCTGATCAAGAATCAGACCCTGATGAGACTATGTTGCCCCATCACGAACGCTATACCACCGAACGACACGGTGACACAGACGAAGTTGCGCAGGAGGTACAAGAAGAGTTATTAGATGACCCAGTTCTTGACCCCGATTGGCAGCCATTGGGGGAACAGGGTGCAGGCGGCAGCAGTTCTGAAGCAGAGGAGGAGGAGGGGCCGCAGCAGGCATCAACATCGCCACAGGTTCCATCTGCCGGGCCCGTATCTTGCCCAAAACGCGTGGCAAAGCCAAAACCTGGTGGAGGACAGCGTGGCCATCCGGTTAAAGCTCAGTCTGCAATGCCTGAAAAGGTATCCGATGCTAGAAAGAGTGCAGTCTGGCATTTTTTTAAACAACATCCAATTGATCAGCGCAAAGTCATCTGTCAAAAATGTTCTACTTCCTTAAGCAGAGGACAGAATCTGAAAAGTCTCAATACTAGTTGCATGCATAGACATTTAACCACCATGCATTTGAAAGCTTGGACTAACTACCAAACGTCCCTTAAGGTTGTTGCACCCTCGGCCAATGAAGCTAGTCATCAACGCAACATCCCTTCCGGCAGTGTAGGACCACCATTTAGCGCACCACCTGCTGTATCTGTGCAGGTATCTTTGCCAGGCCAAAGCAGTCAGGGTCAGGGAATCACCAGTTTCGTAGTAGGAAACACTGCATCT
Source organism: Ranitomeya imitator (assembly GCF_032444005.1). Taxonomy (NCBI): domain Eukaryota; kingdom Metazoa; phylum Chordata; class Amphibia; order Anura; family Dendrobatidae; genus Ranitomeya; species Ranitomeya imitator. The sequence continues at coordinate 429,979,931 of NC_091282.1, read as the reverse complement.
AGGGCACCGGCGGCAACAATACCATCTCCCACCGTCTCTCAGTCTGCCATGTCCACCGGCACCCCCGCTAGTTCCACGATCTCCAGCTCTCCAGTCCAGCTCACCCTACATGAGACTATGGTTAGAAAAAGGAAATACTTAGCCTCGCATCCGCGTACACAGGGTTTGAACGCCCACATAGCTAGACTAATCTCGTTAGAGATGATGCCCTACCGGTTAGTTGAAAGCGAAGCTTTCAAAGACCTGATGGACTACGCTGTACCACGCTACGAGCTACCCAGTCGACACTTTTTTTCCAGAAAAGCCATCCCAGCCCTCCACCAGCATGTTAAAGAGCGCATCGTCCATGCACTCAGGCAATCTGTGAGCACAAAGGTGCACCTGACAACAGATGCATGGACCAGTAGGCATGGCCAGGGACGTTACGTGTCCATCACGGCACACTGGGTAAATGTGGTGGATTCAGGGTCCACAGGGGACAGCAAGTTTGGGACAGTTCTGCCTAGCCCACGGTCTAGTAAACAGTTGTCTGTAGCCGTTCGCACCCCCTCCTCCTCCTCCTCCTCCTCGTCCTCCTGCAGAAGCAAGAGCTCGTCCACAGACCGCAGTCGCACAAACACTCCATCCGCACCTGCCACTGTTGCACACCAGGTCTCCCATTATGGGGCAGCTACTGGCATACGTCAGCAGGCTGTATTGGCTATGAAGTGTTTGGGCGACAATAGACACACCGCGGAAGTTCTGTCCGAGTTCTTGCAGCAAGAAACGCAGTCGTGGCTGGGCACTGTAGATCTTGAGGCAGGCAAGGTAGTGAGTGATAACGGAAGGAATTTCATGGCTGCCATCTCCCTTTCCCAACTGAAACACATTCCTTGCCTGGCTCACACCTTAAACCTGGTGGTGCAGTGCTTCCTGAAAAGTTATCCGGGGTTATCCGACCTGCTCCTCAAAGTGCGTGGACTTTGCGCACATATCCGCCGTTCGCCTGTACACTCCAGCCGTATGCAGACCTATCAGCGTTCTTTGAACCTTCCCCAGCATCGCCTAATCATAGACGTTGCAACAAGGTGGAACTCAACACTGCACATGCTTCAGAGACTGTGCGAACAGAGGCGGGCTGTTATGTTTTTGTGGGAGGATACACATACACGGGCAGGCAGTAGGATGGCAGACATGGAGTTGTCAGGTGTGCAGTGGTCGAAGATTCAAGACATGTGTCAAGTCCTTCAGTGTTTTGAGGAATGCACACGGCTGGTTAGTGCAGACAACGCCATAATAAGCATGAGCATCCCCCTAATGCGTCTGCTGATGCAAAGTTTGACGCACATAAAGGATCAGGCGTCTGCACCAGAGGAAGAGGAAAGCCTTGATGACAGTCAGCGATTGTCTGGTCAGGGCAGTGTACATGACGAGGTACCGGGCGAAGAGGAGGTGGAGGATGAGGAGGATGATGGGGATGAGTATATTTTTAATGAGGAAGCTTTCCCGGGGGCACGGGAAATTGGTGGCGTGGCAAGGCCGGGTTCTGGTTTTTTGAGGGACACAAGTGACGTAGATTTGCCTGCAACTGCCCCTCAACCAAGCACAACCGCAGATTTGACAACGGGAACTTTGGCCCACATGGCGGATTATGCCTTGCGTATCCTCAAAAGGGACACACGCATTACAAAAATGATGAACGATGACGATTACTGGTTGGCCTGCCTCCTTGATCCTCGCTATAAAGGCAAATTGCAAAATATTATGCCACATGAGAACTTGGAACTAATATTAGCAACAAAACAATCAACTCTTGTTGACCGTTTGCTTCTGGCATTCCCTGCACACAGCGCCCGTGATCGTTCTCACACGAGCTCCAGGGGCCAGCAGACCAGAGGTGTTAGAGGGGCAGAAATCAGAAGTGGCGTTGGCCAGAGGGGTTTTCTGACCAGGTTGTGGAGTGATTTTTCTATGACCGCAGACAGGACAGGTACTGCAGCATCAATTCAAAGTGACAGGAGACAACATTTGTCCAGTATGGTTACAAACTATTTTTCATCCCTTATCGACGTTCTCCCTCAACCGTCATTCCCATTTGATTACTGGGCATCAAAATTAGACACCTGGCCAGAATTGGCAGAATATGCATTGCAGGAGCTTGCTTGCCCGGCAGCTAGTGTCCTATCAGAAAGAGTATTCAGTGCTGCAGGTTCAATACTAACAGAAAAAAGGACTCGTCTGGCTACCCAAAATGTAGATGATCTAACCTTCATTAAAATGAACCACAACTGGATTTCAAAATCTTTTGCCCCACCCTGCCCGGCTGACACCTAGCTTTCCTATGAAAAGGTCTTGCCTGTGGACTATTCTGAATGACTTTTCCAATCTCGTAATTTTCTTCACCTGATTGTCCAGCATACGACATGTTTCCACCTCACGAAATGGCCAAACTCCCCACACGGGGCCGTGCTATCGCCACTTTGCGCTTGGACCCTTGAGAGTGCTGTTTGTCTGAAGAGGTGGGTGTGGCCGCTTTTGGTCGACGGCACTGCCACTGGGTCCCTCATAGTACAATAAAGTGTCTCTGGCGGTGGTGGTGCGCACCCAACGTCAGACACACCGTTGTAATATGAGGGGCCCTGTGCCTGTACCGCCGGCCACAAGACAGTTCCCCCCCCCCAGCTCAAACAGTGCTCTACCACTAGCAAAATTATCTCTCACAGCTTCACCAATGTGTAGTCTAGGCGCTGACATCCTTCAATGCCTGGCACTGACAATACCATTGTTTTGACATTTTTGTTATGTTAGGCCTTCGAAGCCTGTCTGCGGTCCCTTCTTTCTACAACTACTACACTGACCAGGCCACTGCTGGCCGTGTTACCCTGGAACCAATTTAAAAGTGCCTACAGTCAGCCCAATTTTGTTATGTTAGGCCTTCGAAGACTGTCTGCCGTCACTCCTTCCACTAGACTTCCACTGACCATACACTGCTGCCCATGTACCCCTGGAACCAATTTAAAGTGCCTACAGCCAGCCCAATTTTGTTATGTTAGGCCTTCGAAGCCTGTCTGCGGTCACTCCTTCCACTAGACTTCCACTGACCAGACCACTGCTGCCCGTGTACCCCTGCAACCAATTTAAAAGTGCCTACAGCCAGCCCAAGTTTGTTATGTTAGGCCTTGGAAGCCTGTCTGCGGTCACTCCTTCCACTAGACTTCCACTGACCAGACCACTGCTGCCCGTGTACCCCTGGAACCAATTTAAAAGTGCCTACAGCCAGCCCAAGTTTGTTATGTTAGGCCTTGGAAGCCTGTCTGCGGTCACTCCTTCCACTAGACTTCCACTGACCAGACCACTGCTGCCCGTGTACCCCTGGAACCAATTTAAAAGTGCCTACAGCCAGCCCAAGTTTGTTATGTTAGGCCTTCGAAGCCTGTCTGCGGTCACTCCTTCCACTAGACTTCCACAGACCAGACCACTGCTGCCCGTGTACCCCTGGAACCAATTTAAAAGTGCCTACAGCCAGCCCAAGTTTGTTATGTTAGGCCTTGGAAGCCTGTCTGCGGTCACTCCTTCCACTAGACTTCCACTGACCAGACCACTGCTGCCCGTGTACCCCTGGAACCAATTTAAAAGTGCCTACAGCCAGCCCAAGTTTGTTATGTTAGGCCTTGGAAGCCTGTCTGCGGTCCCTCCTTCCACTAGGCCTCCACTGACCTGTCTACTGCGGCCCGTGTACCCCTTGAACCAACCTAATAAAATATTTAAAAAATTAATTTGATTATAAAAAATAAGATCGTGTTGAGATCTCAAATGCAGACATTTTAACAATCAAAACAAACACACAACAAATATCTGGAACTGTACTACAAAGGTCCAATAGCTACAATTTCTTTCTCCTGCAAGAAGTTAACTGAAAGTTTTTTGGAGTTGTTAACACAGATATGGCATCCACCGAGTGTTGTCCTGTCGCGTCTCCTTTAAATTATTTCCAATAAGATGTTAAACTATTAATTTAATAAAATCAATAATTAAAAAAATAATTGAGTAAGTCAAAAGCACATTGCAAATAAACATTAATTACAAATCAAGAAGCATGGCGCGTCCGAGGGTGAGTAGATACCGAATAAGAATATAATCACCCTCGGACGCGCAATGCTTATTTACAACAGCCTTCCTTCCTAAGAATCAGCCCTTTCGTGGTGTAGAGAGAGGTTGTGTTACACTCCAAGGTGTTCCCCGGGTTGCCTTTCATGAGCTTCGATCTTCCGGCTCTCGTTTAGTAGTTGGTGGAAACTACGCTGCATTAGGCCTACAAATTTGGTATGGGGTGTAGAGACAGGTTGTGTTACACTCCAAGGTTTTCACCAGGTTGCCTTTCCTGAGCTTCGATCTTCATGCTCTCGTTTAGTAGGTGTCGGAAAGTAGGCTGCATTAGGCCTACAAATTGGGTATGGGGTGGAGAGAGATGGTGTGTTACACTCCAAGGTGTTCCCCAGGTTTCCTTGCCATTGCTTCGGTCTTCCGACTCTCGTTTAGTAGTTGTAGAAAAGTACACAGCATTAGGCCTACAAAATGGGTATGGGGTGGAGAGAGATGGTGTGTTACACTCCAAGGTGTTCCCCAGGTTGCCTTTCCTGAGCTTCTATCTTCAGGCTCTCATTAAATTGTGGTTAAATGGAACAACTGCATTTGGCGTACTAGTTGGTTTGGGGCCTACTATCGGTGTCTGCCACTCCTTGCTGTTCTCCTGGTTTCCTGTCCTGAAATACCATTTTCAGCCTCTCGTTAAGTAGTTGTTAATGTTAGACTGCATTTGGCCTACTAGTTGGGTTGGGGCCTACTATCGGTGTCTGCCACTCCTTGCTGTTCTCCTCCACTGAACAAAGCTGTGCCGCCTGTTTACTACGGTTGCCAATTTTGAACTGCATTTCGACTACTTACTGATTTGGCCCTACTCTCTGTGTCAGCCTCTCATTCCAGTTGTCCTCCACTGCAATGCCCCCTGGTTATTCCTGTGTTACCAATTTTGAACTGCATTTAGCCCACTTTCTTCTTTGGGCCTATATCTGTGTTTCCACTTCATCGTGCCCATTGGCCAGCCAGTGATAGATGAGTCTGCTGGTACATTGACCCATAACGCAACATTCCCCGTGCACGCTACACAACAACATTGTGACCCTGCTGAAAGTCAGGTTGCTCTTCCCGCATACCATACCACCTTACACGGGGACAAAGAGGAAGGTGCAGATGAAAGTGCAGGTTCCTTCATCAGGTGGGGGGAGGAATACTAGTTGGCGACGTCACTGGCACAGGGCCTCTCATAGTACGCAAAAGTGTTGCTGCCGGTGGGAGGCGCCCCCGCCGTGCAAACACACCGCTGTACTTTGAGGGGCCCTGTGCCAGTGCCAATGCCAACGAGTGGGCCCCCCCTGCTTGCTCAGGTTCACAGCACTTGCAAAGTTGAAATACTTACCTCTCCCTGCTCCACTGCCGTGACGTGGTCCAGATTTCCTGGGCCCACTAATTACTTGAACCAGCCCTACCCCCCACAACTTTAGCCAAATGACCCCCAATTTCAAATGCCTTCCAATTATTATAAGGTAAATTACGCTTGACAAGCTTCATTAAGAAGAATGGATGGTTTTGACATTAAAATGGGCACTCTAGGTGTTTTCCTGGCCCCCACTCACTGCCGACTATGCTGCCCCATTGACTTGCATTGGGTTTCGTGTTTCGGTCGATCCCGACTTTACGTCATAATCGGCCGATTTCACTCGACCCGACTTTGGACATAGTCGGGTTTCGCAAAACCCGGCTCGACTCTAAAAAGGTCAAGGTCGCTCAACTCTAGTGGTGACATGTTATGCATCACCCACTCCTGGTTTGGCTTACAAATACTGAGGTAAAAAAAACTAAAAATATTCAACGTGTGCATGTGGCCCAAATTGGAATTGGGTCGGTCTTTCCAGTTTGTGGCTCCATTTTTTGACTGCACTTTATTACGCAGTTATCAATGCTGCTGCAGAGATGACGTATGCCCAGAAGGGATTACAGAGCATCTGCGCTTTTTAACAATGACAGCGTAGATTTGCCCTTAAATACACTTTTCACCTCAAGCATGCTAATGATACTAATCATCAACTCTGACAGACACTAGGAGAACCAGTTCTACAACAGTAATTTGAGGTTTCCAGCGGATATCTGGCTTTAGCATGCCTGCTATGGTACATTAGGAACCTGCATGGAGCCAATAGCCCCCTTCTGGATGATATTGGGGGACACACGGATTTGGAAACTTGCAGACCGCCAAGTCTTCTGGGTAATTTCGCAATGCATCGCCTGGAACGGAAGATGGCGGCAGGCGCAAGCGCATCGGACGACGGAGGGTGAGAATAGCAGGGTTTTTTTTTTTTTTATTATTTTTAACATTAGATCTTTTTACTATTGATGCAGCATAGGCAGCATCAATAGTAAAAAGATGAGGACACACAGGGTTAATAGCAGCGGTTACGGAGTGCGTTACCTGCGGCATAACGTGGTCCGTTACCGCCGGCATTAACCCTGTGTGAGTGGTTACTGGAGGGGAGTATGTGGGCGCCGGGCACCGACTGCGGGGAGTAAGGAGCGGCCATTTTCTTCCGGACTGTGCCTGTCGCTGATTGGTCGTGGCTGTTTTGCCACAACCAATCAGCGACTTGGATTTCCATGACAGACAGAGGCCGCGACCAATGAATATCCGTGACAGAAAGACAGACAGATGGAAGTGACCCTTAGACAGTTATATAGTAGAATATATATATATATATATATATATATATATATATATATATATATATATATATATATATATATATATATATATATATATATTAATTTTTTTTTAAACACATGTAAATATTTTAATTTTTCACTTTCCAGGGAGGGACATCACAGTACAGAGTCAGATCGCTAATCTGACACTTTGTAATGCACTGTGTCAGATCAGCCATCTCACAGGCACTGATGGAGGCTTGCTGGCGCCTGCTCTGAGCAGGCGCTTGCAAGCCACCTCCCTGCAGGACCCAGAAGGAGCCCCGTGGCCATTTTGGATCTGGGGCCTGCAGGGAGGAGGAGGTAGGAGACCCTCGGAGCAACGCGATCACATTGCGTTGCTCCGAGGGTCTCAGGGAAGCCGCAGGAACCCTGCGGTCATTTTTGATTGCAGTGTTACGGGGGTTAATGTGCAAGGAGCGGTCCGTGACCGCTCCTGGCACATAGTGCTGCATGTCAGCTGCGACTGATCCCGTTAAATGTACTATCCCGTCAGTGGTCATACGGCCCCATACCACCTCAGGCCGGTTTCACACGTCAGTGGCTCCGGTACATGAGGAAACTGAGACACTGACTTACGTAGACACATTGAAATCAATGTGTCCCTGCACATGTCAGCGTGTTTTCACGGACCGTGTGACAGTGTGCAAAACACGGAGACATGTCAGTGTTCGTGGGAGCGAATGGGAGCTGTACTGGACACTTGTCGAAACTTCACCACACACTGTACGGCCGGTTTCACACGTCAGTGGCTCCGGTACGTGAGGTGACAGTTTCCTCACGTACCGGAGACACTGACTCACGTAGACACATTGAAATCAATGTGTCTCTGCACATGTCAGCGTGTTTTCACGGACCGCGTGTAAAACACGGAGACATGTCAGTGTTCGTGGGAGCGCACGGATTACACGGACCCATTAAAGTCAATGGGTCCGTGTAAAACACGTACCGCACACGGACGTTGTCCGTGTGCAGTGCATGAGACAGCGCTGCAGCAAGCGCTGTCCCCCCCACATGGTGCGGAATCCGCGATTCATATCTTCTCTGCAGCAGCATTTTTTTGTTTCTCGTGTTTAAAATAAAGATCCACCCATAGGGGTGGAGCTGCATATTCATTTCTGTAATGGGTGGTTCCACGTGACCGCATACAGGAGAAGCTGCGGCCAGGACAGGACACTGCGAGGGAGCCGGGTGAGTATTTTAACAACAGCGGGCGGGCACACAGGGGGTGGGGACAGGGATCTTTATTTTAAAACACGAGAAACCAAAAAAAAAAAATAAAAGGATTTTTTCATATCTTCTCTACAGCAAACGCTGCTGCAGAGAAGATATGAATCGCGGCTTCAGCACCAGATGCAGGGGACAGCGCTTATCTCTAGCGCTGTCTTCTGCACGGTGCGTGTGGTACCCAGTCAGCACACGTGTGCCGCACTGATGTGCCACAGAAACGCACGGGCACGGATAATTCCGGTACAGATTTTTCCGGTACCGGAATTATCTGGACGTGTGGGACTGCCCTCAACGGGATAGTATGTCTAATGTCAGAAAGGGGTTAAAATTTTATCCAACATTCCGTCGTTTTTTTTTTTCTCCACAAATAAACGCAAGTTCTATCGAATAAATCTCACCACCAACATGAAGAACAATATGTCACGTAAAAACAGTGTCAGACTCAGTGGGATACATTGAAGCGTTGCAGAGTTATTACCTGATAAAGGGACAGTGATCAGAAATGTAAAAATTGGCCCGGTCAATAACGTGTAAACCACCTGGGGGGAAGGGGGGTAAAGAAGCTAAACGCCAACATTCACTGCAGTTCTGGTTAGATTCTCCATTATCTAGTCTAAAATAAATGTAGTGTAGACATTCTGATTAGAGCAAGTAAAACCCAATTGCTTCAGCCCATGATTGATCACATGCACATTACCTATAAATATTATCTTGGGTGAAAGTCTACAGTTGTTGATTGGTGTTCTATATTACTCTCGAAGAGTAGCTGTAGTGGCCGGCATTGCAAGATTCTTTATACCAACTCTGCAGAGATTTCACACAATTGTTTTCAGATCATAACAGATTTGTTATGCCTTTCACAGAACACATTTTCCACCTACAGCTGCAAATATCCCTATTAATGGTTATTTTTATGGAAAATATGAAACATCTTCCTCAGTAAAATATGTCATATAGGGAAATAATGAAGATTCATGGTTTAGTTCCAAGCTATGGTCCATGGGTGTTTCCTATTGTCACTAGTAGCAGGGGGTTTTGTTGTTTTTTTTTTTAATCCTCAATATTGAAATTGCAACACCAAGAAGGAAAAGTTGTGGAATTATGGAAACACGGAATCGCTAGATATGTTAATGAAGAAAAAAAAAAAAAAAAAAAAAAAGTGTTCAGATAGCTTTACTGTAATATGTATGTAGGCCTGTATATTACATAATGGGATATATAATGTCAGAAATCATTGTAGTCTTGAAGGGACATTTCCACAGGCATTTATTGCAAATTGATAAGATAAACCATTTATGGTGTATGGGAGTGGGTCCTTATACAATTCCCATAGACTTCAGTAAAGAGGTCTGCTTGAAAGTCTATGGAAGTAACAGCAGCATGGAATTGGCAAATGGGGAAGGGAGTCACGCTCTTGATAAGGAGCACCTGTTACGCATTTCTGGCATCACCTGTTGAGAAGCCATAAAACACTGCTTTAGGCCGGGATCACACATGCGAGAAATACGGCGGAGTCTCGCATGTTAATACCCGGCGCTGCTGCCGTCACTCAGGAGCGGAGAGTGCGACCGCATAGCAATACATGCAGCCGCACGCTCCGCTCCTGAGTGACTGTGGCAATGCCGGGCTCGGCCGTATTTCTCGCATGTGTGATCCCGGCCTTAGAAAGGGTCTGGCACTGGAACTTGCCTGTACGTTTGTCATGTGTACTCACCCGATCTGGTGCCATTCATTTGCCTTCTCTATGGTCACCAATGACTTGCTATAGACAAGTCTGAATGACAGCTAAATCTGAACCATGACTCCACTGCACAGGAAAAGCAGAGGATGTATGGGTCACACTCAGCATGCCCTCTATAGCACTGCAGTGGTCATCATGGATGTAGGAGGACTGGAATCCCAGGAGGCAAATGAAGCGCACCAGAGTTCAGTGCCAAGGTTGAGGGTTGTTTTAAGAAGCAAAAAAAACGACAAGTTCTCACTTTGCCTAACATGAAATTATGATCCAACCTTCACTATTTGGTCAATATTTTACCTCAGTATCTGTAAGCCAAACCCAGAAGTGGTGACATTTTTCTGAGGTAAAATACTGACCAAATACTGAAGGTGTGAACAATGCCCTTCAGCAGTAACCCAAGGCTGAAAATCGCAAATAAATTATACGTTTTGGCTCATAGGCAAACCTTTTCTAAACATACATCATCCTTAAAGAGAGATCAGGCATCACAATTGTGGAAAGGATAGTGTTACTGTGTGGTATGGTGAGCGCACCCAATCTCAGACACAGTTGGCTGCACCAATCAATCTTCATCCTCCTCCTCCATCTCACTGACTGATGATGGATGCCCAACACCTGGAACACTTTTCAAAGTTTAGTAAAACAATTCCAGGGAAATATGATCGAACAATAAGGAGTTCTTTAGATCCTTATATGTGTCTGGTCTTGTAGAAAATCCAACACACACATTCCTTCCACAGCGCAATTATGGAGGCCTTTATGTGTTTCATGGCTGCATGTCAGCTGTATAGTGCGTATTATTGAATTTATATTGATTCCCCCCCCCCCTCAGTCTCTTGAACTGAAAATATAATAGCTTGCATTCATGAGGAGGGGGCGGCCATTCATCTGCTCTTGAAAGAACAGTCCCATCCCCCAGCTGAATTCTACATCCTACTGTTAGTAATGTCTATGCCCATATTCCCAGGGATGCGGAGAGCCCACTTCATGCTCCACTTTTAAGTGCTGCCCTGCGCATACCGTATATTGATCACTTGCTTTCCTTCATTAGAAGAAACACATTTTCCGAGCCCATGCATAGTGACTCATTACTTAAGGTTATTTTTCCAAAAAAAAAATCAATGTAAAAAATGATGGCTCAGTAGTCATTTCTTGAAACTAACAGGAAATTAGCCATGCTTTGACTTCTTCCTTTATATTTTTCCATAAGCAGATATGCTGCAAAGCAAACATCAATGGAGATCATGTATAGCAGATAGAGTAATTTAGGGTATGTTTCCACGTGCAGGAAACGCTGCGTGTCTGACGCTGCATAGAGCCGCAGCGTCAGACACGCAGCGTCCAGATGTTGCAGCATAGTGGAGGGGATTTAATGAAATCCCGTCTCCACTATGCGTGGTAACATGCACGCGGCGGCCCTGCGACTCCGGACATGCTGCGCGTCTTTTCAGATCGCAGCATGTCCGTATATCTTGCGGCGACGCTGCGTCGCCGCAAGATATAGCACAGGGCGCTATGGTGGGGAGCGATGATGCCGGATGTGTGCTGTGGACACATCCGGCATCATCGCGTCCCAGAAAGGGGGCGGGGCTTACCGCAGAGCGGCTAAGCCGCTCCGACGATACCGCCGGCCATCCTGAAAGTGGACACATACCCTTCGAGTGATGCCCCGCAGAGAGGTCACCTAGATCCCAGGAACTTTTCTGCATGTTACACAGCAGGATATCAAGGTAGAGGATGACCCATCACTGCTCATTCCAGACACACCTAGCAATAAATGGGCGAGTCTTCATTGTGATGCGTGTTATTAGGGTTACACTCCTCTTCTTTTGATATCAGATTGGTAGAGTCCAATGCCCCCCACCCAATCAGCTCTATACACTACAGTAGTCAGTCTCAAGTGATGCAGCTCATCTATTGAAGTGAATGGGAGCTGTACTGGACACTTGTCGAAACTTCACCACACACTGTACGGCCGGTTTCACACGTCAGTGGCTCCGGTACGTGAGGTGACAGTTTCCTCACGTACCGGAGACACTGACTCACGTAGACACATTGAAATCAATGTGTCTCTGCACATGTCAGCGTGTTTTCACGGACCGCGTGTAAAACACGGAGACATGTCAGTGTTCGTGGGAGCGCACGGATTACACGGACCCATTAAAGTCAATGGGTCCGTGTAAAACACATACCACACACGGACGCTGTCCGTGTGCCGTGCAGGAGACAGTGCTACAGCAAGCGCTGTCCCCCCCACGTGGTGCTGAAGCCGCCATTCATATCTTCTCTCCAGCAGCGTTTGCTGGATAGAAGATATGAAAAATCCTTTTTTTTTCCTCAGTGTTTAAAATAAAGATCCTTGTCCCCACCCCCTGTGCGCCCGCCCGCTGTTAATAAAATACTCACCCGGCTCCCTCGCAGCATCCTGTCCTCGCCGCAGCTTCTCCTGTATGAACGGTCACGTGGGGCCGCCGATTACAGTCATGAATATGCAGCTCCATCTCCCATAGGGGTGGAGCCGCATATTCATGACTAATCGGCGGCCCCACGTGACCGTTCATACAGGAGAAGCTGCGGCGAGGACAGGATGCTGCGAGGGAGCCGGGTGAGTATTTTATTAACAGCGGGCAGGCACACAGGGGGTGGGGACAGGGATTTTTTTTTTTTTCGTGTCTAAAATAAAGGATTTTTCATATCTTCTATCCAGCAAACGCTGCAGGAGAGAAGATATGAATGGCGGCTTCAGCACCAGATACAGGGGACAGCGCTTATCTCTAGCGCTGTCCCCTGCACGCTCTGTGTGGTACCCAGTCGGCACACGTGTGCCACACTCATGTGCCACATAAACACACGGGCATGGATAATTCTGGTACCGATTTTTCCGGTACCGGAATTATCAAGACGTCTGAGACTGGCCTACAGAGACTGCTTCATGCAATATTGCAGCTCCAGCTAGATGTAAAGATCTTATCATGGGGTGCTGGGTGTCGGACCTCACAGATCTGATGACTTCTAGGTCATCATTACTTAAGTAGCTTTTAAGCATGCATATGAAACAGACATTGGGTGCATTTATGAACAGTCTACAAACTATCGTCTTTGCCCATAACCAACAAATACATATACAACCAGTGTTACCCTGAAAATAGACCCCATTATGATATTTCAGGATTTTTGGAGTATGCTTGGAAAAATATTTTGAATATTTAGTATAAGCCATACTCCAAAAAAAAAAAAAAAAAAAACAAGGCAGCTACTAGCATACATGTAAGAAGTGAACAACATAGCAGGACCCTTCATCACAGAAACCCTCAAAAGATCCCACAATAAAAGTAAGAGGCTATGTTCACACACGGCGTTTTTGCTGCATTTTTTATGCCAATTTTCAGCCGCTTTTTACAGTACCAGCAAAGCCTATGAGATTTCAGAAATATCATGCACACACAATGGGTTTTGTGTCATCAGGATTTTGTGCTTTGCTGCTTTTTTTTGGGACAGAGCAGGTCACTTTCAGCGTTTTTGCAGAGTTTTTCACCCATTAGCTTTAAATGGGTGTTGATAAATGCTGCAAAGATGCAGCAAAAACGCAGGCGTCATTATTTGCAGCCTTTTTGGTGCTGAAAAGTCATGGACAGCAACTCAACTTTATTAGCATGCACATAGAAACAAGTAAGCCCCCAAAAAACGCACCAAAACCTGCGGTTTTTGTGGCTGCTTCTTTCCTGACAAGAAATCAGGTTTTGCAGCAGAAAAAAAAAAAAAAAAAAAAAAAACGCAGCAAAAACGCCCTGTGTGAACTTACCCATAAGGGTTGGACTGACACACACAGATCAGGTAATACAACTGGCATCTCTCCGCTCCTGAGCCCAAGCGTTTTGGCCACTTCCGATCACCACAGTGAGCCAACTGCTGCACTTGGCTGCAGAGGAATGCACGGAGCCTGACAAATATCGACGTAAGAGACTATCCACCATCGGCACTTGCCAATGATAAAACTAAATGTTTGGGTCAGAGGGGGGTTCTGGTGAGTGATTCTTTTGGGAGTGTTCATCTGTCCTGCTGTATTCTATTTACTTTTTCCACACTGACCATAACAAAAATTCAGTCGGCAGAGGAGTGCTTTAGGGGGACAGAGAAGTATTTTTATATATAGTATACAAGTGTCATGTAACTACAGTATAGGTAATGTATATATCAATAATAGTACACTGGAAACTTTACATAACTATAAACCAAATATAGTAGCATTGAAAAAGACAAGTGATGTGCGCTAACAGTATCTTCGGCATGCTCGGATAACATTTTCAAGTCCCCTTGGCTACATGTCCCGTGGCTGTTAGATGACCACAACACATGCAGGGATTTCCTGTTTGTTAGGCGATCCCTGTATGTGTTACAGCTTGTAGCTGAGGGGCTTTAAAAGTAGTACTTAAGTACGTCAAAGACACTTCGTTAGCACCACAGCGTGCTCGGATAGCACCTTATCTGAGCATGTTCGCTCATCACTAAAAAAAAAGACCTATTCAGAAGTGGTATATATCCATGACCATGTTATATAAGCAAATCATTACTACTTTTATGAAATATCACAAAAAGGTTAAAACACAAGGAGTCCTCTGGATTGGTGGCTGCTGGACACATAGCTGATGGGTGGTATGTATCACAAAAGGTGGTTGTCCTCTGGAACAATGCTCTAGTACAGGGGTGTCAAACTGCATTCCTCAAGGGCTGCAAACAGGTCATGTTTTAAGGATTTCCTTGTACTGCACAGGTGATAATTTAATCACCTAAACACAATGATTACAGCACCTTGTGCAAAGCTAAGGAAACCTTGAAAACACACATGGTTTGCGGCCCTCGAGGAATGCAGTTTGATACCCCTGCTCTAGTATATGTAGTACCAAGAGGCTTGTTTGTTCATCTGGACCAGGTTTATGGGAACCAGAGAGATGCGCGGGTCTGACTGCCCACATACCCCCACCCCTGGGTGTAGTTCACGTTGTAAAATGGGGGCCTCACCCCTGGTCTGTGTGCGTGGGTGTTACTACACCTCCAATGGCGATACCTGCATGGACTGAGAAGCGTCTCAAACCCGCAGCTAAATGGACTCCTAATATCCTGTGTTTTGTACGTGTATGCCGGTAAAGGACTGCATTTAAGTTTTGCTGTGGTGCGGTGTATGTGGAGGGAAAGAAACCAGCCGGACTTGTGAATACAAACAGTTCCTGTGATACCTCATCTCGCACCCAAGTGAGTAGAATCGCCACAATATTATATTATATATATATATATATTTTTTTTTTTTTTTTCAGTTTCTTTCCAGTAGTTTCACTAATATTTCCCTACTTTATTCCTTCCACCAATTAGATGATCTAGCATAATTCAAACTTCGTACCGTCTATACCGTCCTTATTTCCATGTAATGCTCTTATAATTGAGCATATTAATGTACATTACAGGAATTGAGCTTTAGCGCAGACTTGTGGGAAGAGTTAGCATGAGGATAAGGGGAGCCGCATGTCGGGAATTCGTTCTGTGGTTGTAATGAACACCGCCAATGGTCTTCCACGCAGCATCTCAGATTTTAGCATTTTCCATTAGCTTGTCTTTCCACAAGGGTCTCATTCACTCACACACCACCTCCTCACCTCGCCCCCTATCTGTCGGAGTCCCGCAAGGTTCAGTTCTAGGACCCCTGCTCTTCTCCATCTACACCTTTGGCCTGGGACAGCTCATAGAATCTCACGGCTTTCAGTATCATCTCTATGCTGACGACACACAGATCTACATCTCTGGACCAGATATCACCTCCCTACTAACCAGAATCCCTCAATGTCTGTCTGCTATTTCATCCTTCTTCTCCACTAGATTTCTAAAACTTAACATGGACAAAACAGAATTCATCATCTTTCCCCCATCTCACGCGATCTCCCCAACGAACCTATCCATTACAGTAAACGGCTGCCCACTCTCCCCAGTCCCACAAGCCCGCTGTCTTGGGGTAATCCTTGACACTGATCTCTCCTTTAAACCACATATCCAAACCCTTTCCACTTCCTGCCGCCTCCAACTCAAAAATATTTCACGGATCCGCACATTCCTAAACCAAGAATCTGCAAAAACCCTAGTCCATGCCCTCATCATCTCCCGCCTTGACTACTGTAACCTCCTGCTCTGTGGCCTCCCCTCTAACACTCTTGCACCCCTCCAATCTATTCTAAACTCTGCTGCCCGACTAATCCACCTGTCCCCCCGCTATTCCCCGGCCTCTCCCCTCTGTCAATCCCTGCACTGGCTCCCCATCACCCAGAGACTCCAGTACAAAAGCCTAACCATGACATATAAAGCCATCCACAACCTGTCTCCTCCATACATCTGTGACCTCGTCTCCCGGTACTTTCCTGCACGCAACCTCCGATCCTCACAAGATCTCCTTCTCTACTCCCCTATTATCTCCTCTTCCCACAATCGCATACAAGATTTCTCTCGTGCATCCCCCCTACTCTGGAATGCTCTACCACAACATATCAGACTCTCGCCTACCATCGAAACCTTCAAAAAGAACCTGAAGACCCACCTCTTCCGACAAGCCTACAACCTGCAGTAACCACCGATTGACCAAACCGCTGCACGGCCAGCTCTACCCTCACCTACTGTATCCTCACCCATCCCTTGTAGATTGTGAGCCCTCGCGGGCAGGGTCCTCTCTCCTCCTGTACCAGTTGTGACTTGTATTTTTCAAGATTATTGTACTTGTTTTATTATGTATACCCCTCCTCACATGTAAAGCGCCATGGAATAAATGGCGCTATAATAATAAATAATAATAATAATAATAATTCTCGGCCTGGGTCGGGGCAGCAGCTTTTATTTCTAAAATGTCAATATAATAACCTGCTGAGGGGCAGCAAAGTCAGAGGGGAACACTTCCTCCGTAGCACTGGTTCCTGGTCTGATTGCAAACTGAAGCGATGGTTTGATCACCTCTGAAGCCACAAAAGCTGGGCCTCAGGAGACACTCCATTTATACAGTCACCAGAGAACAGTTGACAACGTGTACAACCAGCAGTTTGCATGAATGGCCGCAGACAGTTACAAGGTCTAATGCCTTATATATCAACAAAGCACTGTATCTAATAAGCCTCACTCGTTTTCCAGGAAAACAATATGGTCATTTCACAAGAGGTACATGGTATGGCGGAAATACTCACAGGTAAATGTACACCACATGCTGCTTCACAGGTAGTCCCCAGTCACTCAACTAGTCATATGCAGGATTGCTTGAGTCAAGTGAAAATAACGTGCTTCTCCAAACTGATGAGTAAGAATCGACTGCCATTTATTCATTTACAGGAGTCCAGATGGCACTGGCATCTCAGTATGAGGGGTCTAATGGGTATGGCTTCTCACTGTGGAGTGTGACACGCCAAGTCTGGAACACTAGTAGGTGGAAATTTAGCAAAAACCTTGATGACAGGTTTGCTATAAGTAAACTACAGAAATTGTCAGGTTGGCGCTGTTATACTGATTAAAATGACACCTGTGAGGATTAAATTCATCTTATGGTTGCTTAATCTTTGTGTCAGTTAGGGAGATTGTCATGCTCCAGTGTGAAGAATGTCTTTTTGGTGCTCTGGCCTCAGTCATCCTTTTGGGCTTAAATGACAGGTCACCAATGCCATTTTATTGAAAGAAAAAAAATTGGCTCCAGAAAAACGGCTCCTTTTCATGCGCAGTAGGTTCAGTATCCTGCCATTTACAGTTATATGAAGTTTGGGCACCTCTATTAAAGGGAACCTGTCACCTGAATTTGGCGGGACAGGTTTGCGGTCATCTGGGCGGGGTTTTCGGGTGTTTGATTCACCCTTTCCTTACCTGCTGGCTGCATGCTGGCCGCAATATTGGGTTGAAGTTCATTTTCTGTCCTCCATAGTACACGCCTGCGCAAGGCAATCTTGCCTTGCGCAGGCGTGTACTACGGAGGACACCGCATGAACTTCAACCCAATATTGCGGCCAGCATGCAGCCAGCGGGTAAGGAAAGGGTGAATCAAACACCCGAAAACCCCACCCATATGACCGCAAACCTGTCCCGCCAAATTCAGGTGACAGGCTCCCTTTAATCTTAAGTTTAATGTTTTATAAAAATTGTTTTTTTTGCAACAGCCATTTCAGTTTCATATATCTAATAACTGTTGGACACAGTAATGTTTCTGCCTTGAAATGAGGTTTATTGTACTAACAGAAAATGTGCAATCTGCATTCAAACAAAATTTGACAGGTGCATAAGTATGGGCACCCCACCAGAAAAGTGACATTAATATTTAGTAGATCCTCCTTTTGCAAAAATAACAGCCTCTGAAGGCTATTTTTGACCATTCCTCTTTACAAAACAATTCCAGTTCAGTTAAGTTTGATGGTCGCCGAGCATGGACAGCCCTCTTCAAACGATCCCACAGATGTTCAATGATATTCAGGTCTGGGGACTGGGATGGCCATTCCACAACAGTGTAATTGTTCCTCTGCATGAATGCCTGAGTGGATTTGGATAAGGTGGCTAGCATATATTGAGTGGATTTGGAGCATTGTCTTGCTGAAAGATCCATCCCCTGTGTAACTTCAACTTTGTCACTGATTCATGAACATTGTCAAGAATCTGCTGATACTGAGAGGAATCCATGCGTCCCTCAACTTTAAGATTCCCGGTGCCGGCATTGGCCGCACAGCCCCAAAGCATGATGGAACTGCCACCAAATTTACTGTGGATAGCAAGTGTTTTTCTTGGAATGCTGTGTTTTTTGGCCGCCATGCATAACGCCTTTTTGTATGACCAAACAACTCAATCTTGGTTTCATCAGTCCACAGGACCTTCTTCCAAAAAGAAATTGGCTTCTCCAAATGTGCTTTTGCATACCTCAGCCGAATCGGTTTGTGGCGTGCTTGCAGAAATGGCTTCTTTCGCATTACTCTCCCATACAGCTTCTCCTTGTGCAAAGTGCTTTGTATAGTTGACCGATGCACAGTGACACCATCTGCAGCAAGTTAATGCTGCAGCTCTCTGGATGTGGTCTGAGGATTGTCCTTGACTGATCTCACCATTCTTCTTCTCTACCTTTCTGATGTTTTTCTTGGCCTGCCACTTCTGGCCTTAACAAGAACTGTACCTGTGTTCTTCCATTTCCTTACTATGTTCCTCACAGTGGAAATTGACAGGTTAAATCTTTGAGACAGCTTTTTGTATCCTTCCCCTGAACAACTATGTTTAATAATCTTTGTTTTCAGATCATTAGACAGTTGTTTTGAGGAGCCCATGATGCCACTCTTCAGAGGAGATTCAAACAGGAGAACAACTTGCAAGTGGCCACTTTAAGTAGCTTTTCTCATGATTGCATACACCTGGCTATGAAGTTCAAACCTCAATGAGGTTAGAAAACCAAAAAAAGTGCTTTAGTAAGTTAGTAAAAAGTAGGTAGGAGTATTTAAAACAAAAAAAATGATAAGGGTGCCCATACTTATGCACCTGTCAAATTTTGTTTGAATGCAGATTGCACATTTTCTGTACAATAAACCTCATATCAAGGCAGAAACATTACTGTGTTCAACAGTTATTAGATATATGAAACTGAAATAGCTGTTGCAAAAAAAACAATTTTTATAAAACATTAAGCTTAAGATTAATAGGGGTGCCCAAACTTTTTCATATAACTGAAAGACCACATGGATTACGATAAAAACAAAGCATCACATGAAGACACCACACAGGTCTCCCCGAAGCACAAGAATCTCATTAACTGAAAACTGCACACAGCTTAAACACGTATTTCATCAACCAAGGTATCATTTTAACCCCTTCATGACCCAGCCTATTTTGACCTTAAAGACCTTGCCGTTTTTTGCAATTCTGACCAGTGTCCCTTTATGAGGTAATAACTCAGGAACACTTCAACGGATCCTAGCGGTTCTGAGATTGTTTTTTCGTGACATATTGGGCTTCATGTTAGTGGTAAATTTAGGTCAATAAATTCTGCGTTTATTTGTGATAAAAACGGAAATTTGGCGAAAATTTCGCAATTTTCACATTTTGAATTTTTATTCTGTTAAACCAGAGAGATATGTGACACAAAATAGTTAATAAATAACATTTCCCACATGTTTACTTTACATCAGCACAATTTTGGAAACAAAATTTTTTTTTGTTAGGAAGTTATAAGGGTTAAAATATGACCAGCGATTTGTCATTTTTACAACGAAATTTACAAAACCATTTTTTTTAGGGACCACCTCACATTTGAAGTCAGTTTGAGGGGTCTATATGGCTGAAAATACCCAAAAGTGACACCATTCTAAAAACTGCACCCCTCAAGGTGCACAAAACCACATTCAAGAAGTTTATTAACCCTTCAGGTGCTTCACAGCAGCAGAAGCAACATGGAAGGAAAAAATGAACATTTAACTTTTTAGTCACAAAAATTATCTTTTAGCACCAATTTTTTTATTTTCCCAATGGTAAAAGGAGAAACTGAACCACGAAAGTTGTTGTCCAGTTTCTCCTGAGTACGCCGATACCCCATATGTGGGGGTAAACCACTGTTTGGGCGCACGGCAGGGCTTGGAAGGGAAGGAGCGCCATTTGACTTTTTGAATCAAAAATTGGCTCCACTCTTTAGCGGACACCATGTCACGTTTGGAGAGCCCCCGTGTGCCTAAAAAATGGAGCTCCCCCACAAGTGACCCCATTTTGGAAACTAGACGCCCCAAGGAACTTATCTAGATGCATAGTGAGCACTTTGAACCCCCAGGTGCTTCACAAATTGATCCGTAAAAATGAAAAAGTACTTTTTTTTTCACAAAAAAATTCTTTTTGCCTCATTTTCACATGGGCGACAGGATAAAATGGATCATAAAATTTGTTGGGCAATTTCTCCCGAGTACGCCGATACCTCATATGTGGGGGTCAACCACTGTTTGGGCACTCGGCAGGGCTCGGAAGGGAAGGCGCGCCATTTGACTTTTTGAATGGAAAATTAGCTCCAATTGTTAGCGGACACCATGTTGCGTTAGGAGAGCCCCTGTGTGCCTAAACATTGGAGCAACCCCACAAGTGACCCCATTTTGGAAACTAGACCCCCCAAGGAACTTATCTAGATACATATTGAGCACTTTAAACCCCCAGGTGCTTCACAGAAGTTTATAACGCAGAGCCATGAAAATAAAAAATAATTTTTCTTTCCCCAAAAATGATTTTTTAGCCTGGAATTTCCTATTTTGCCAAGGATAATAGGAGAAATTGGACCCCAAGTATTGTTGTCCAGTTTGTCCTGAGTACGCTGATACCCCATATGTGGGGGTAAACCACTGTTTGGGCGCACGGCAGGGCTCAGAAGGGAAGGCACGCCATTTGGCTTTTTAAATGGAAAATTAGCTCCAATCATTAGCGGACACCATGTCACGTTTGGAGAGCCCCTGTGTGCCTAAACATTGGAGATCCCCCAGAAATGACACCATTTTGGAAACTAGACCCCCAAAGTAACTAATCTAGATGTGTGGTGAGGACTTTGAACCCCCAAGTGCTTCACAGAAGTTTATAACGCAGAGCCATGAAAATAAAAATAAAAAAATTATTTTCTCAAAAATGATCTTTTAGCCTGCAATTTTTTATTTTCCCAAGGGTAACAGGAGAAATTTGACCCCAAAAGTTGTTGTCCAGTTTCTCCTGAGTACGCGGATACCCCATATGTGGGGGTAAATCACTGTTTGGGCACATGCCGGGGCTCGGAAGTGAAGTAGTGACGTTTTGAAATGCAGACTTTGATGGAATGCTCTGTGGGCGTCACGTTGCGTTTGCAGAGCCCCTGATGTGGCATAACAGTAGAAACCCCCACAAGTGACCCCATTTTGGAAACTAGACCCCCAAAGGAACTTATCTAGATGTGTGGTGAGCACTTTGAACCCCCAAGTGCTTCATAGAAGTTTATAATGCAGAGCCGTGAAAATAATAAATACGTTTTCTTTCCTCAAAAATTATTATTTAGCCCAGAATTTTTTATTTTCCCAAGGGTTACAGAAGAAATTGGACACCAAAAGTTGTTGTCCAGTTTCTCCTGAGTACGCCGATACCCCATATGTGGGGGTAAACCACTGTTTGGGCACACGTCGGGGCTCAGAAGGGAAGTAGTGACTTTTGAAATGCAGACTTTGATGGAATGGTCTGCGGGTGTCACGTTGCGTTTGCAGAGCCCCTGATGTGCCTAAACAGTAGAAACCCCCACAAGTGACCCCATTTTAGAAACTAGACCCCCCAAGGAACTTATCTAGATATGTGCTTCACAGACGCTTACAACGCAGAGCCGTAAAAATAAAAAATCATTTTTCTTTCCTCAAAAATAATGTTTTAGCAAGCATTTTTTTAGATTCACAAGGGTAACAGGAGAAATTGGACCCCAGTAATTGTTGCGCAGTTTGTCCTGAGTATGCTAGTACCCCATATGTGGGGGTAAACCACTGTTTGGGCACACGTCAGGGCTCGGAAGTGAGGGAGCACCATTTGACTTTTTGAATACGAGATTGGCTGGAATCAATGGTGGCGCCATGTTGCGTTTGGAGACCCCTGATGTGCCTAAACAGTGGTAACCCCTCAATTCTAACTCCAACACACCCCTAACCCTTATCCCAACTGTAGCCACAACCCTAATTCCAACCCTAACCCTAAGGCTATGTGCCCACGTTGCGGATTCGTGTGAGATATTTCCGCACCATTTTTGAAAAATCCGCGGGTAAAAGGCACTGCGTTTTACCTGCGGATTTTCCGCGGATTTCCAGTGTTTTTCGTGCGGATTTCACCTGCGGATTCCTATTGAGAAACAGGTGTAAAACGCTGCGGAATCCGCACAAAGAATTGACATGCTGCGGAAAATACAACGCAGCGTTTCCGCGCGGTATTTTCCGCACCATGGGCACAGCGGATTTGGTTTTTCATATGTTTACATGGTACTGTAAACCTGATGGAACACTGCTGCGAATCCGCAGCGGCCAATCCGCAGCCAAATCCGCACCGTGTGCACATAGCCTAATTCTAAAGGTATGTGCACACGCTGCGGAAAACGCTGCGGATCCGCAGCAGTTTCCCATGAGTTTACAGTTCAATGTAAACCTACGGGAAACAAAAATCGCTGTACACATGCTGCGGAAAAACTGCACGGAAACGCAGCGGTTTACATTCCGCAGCATGTCACTTCTTTGTGCGGATTCCGCAGCGGTTTTACAACTGCTCCAATAGAAAACCGCAGTTGTAAAACCGCAGTGAAATGCGCAGAAAAAAACGCGGTAAATCCGCAGCGGTTTAGCACTGCGGATTCATCAAATCCGCAGCGGAAAAATCCGCAGAGGACCAGAATACGTGTGCACATACCGAAACCCTAACCCTAGCCCTAACCCCAACCCCAACCCTACCCCTAACCCTATTCTAACATTAGTGGAAAAAGAAAATTTCTTTATTTTTTTTATTGTCCCTACCTATGGGGGCGACAAAGGGGGGGGGGGGGGGGGTCATTTATTATTTTTTTTATTTTGATCACTGAGATATAATCTCAGTGATCAAAATGCACTTTGGAACGAATCTGCCGGCCGGCAGATTCGGCGGGCACACTGCGCATGCGCCCGCCATTTTGGAAGATGGCGGCGCCCAGGGAGAAGACGGACGGGACCCCGGCTGGATCGGTAAGTATGATGGGGTGGGTGGGGGGGTCTCACGGGGGGGGGAAAATCGGAGCACGGGGGGGGGGGGAATCGGAGCGCGGGAGGGGTGGAACGGAGCACGGGGGGGTGGATCGGAGTGCAGGGGGGGGTGATTGGAGCACGGGGGGGAGCGGACAAGAGCACGGGGGGGGGGGGGGGGGGGAGCGGAGCCCTGTACTGAGGGAAGCCGGAGCAGTGTACCGGCCAGATCGGGGGACTGGGGGGGCAATCGGTGGGGTGGGGGCACATTAGTATTTCCAGCCATGGCCGATGATATTGCAGCATCGGCCATGGCTGGATTGTAATATTTCACCCGTTATAATAGGTGAAATATTACAAAATCGCTCTGATTGGCAGTTTCACTTTCAACAGCCAATCAGAGCGATCGTAGCCACGAGGGGGTGAAGCCACCCCCCCTGGGCTAAACTACCACTCCCCCTGCAGATCGGGTGAAATGGGGGTTAACCCTTTCACCCGATCTGCAGGGACGCGATCTTTCCATGACGCCACATAGGCGTCATGGGTCGGATTGGCACCGACTTTCATGACGCCTACGTGGCGTCATGGGTCGGGAAGGGGTTAATCAAAACAACAGCGCCAACACAACAATGAATGTAGTTTACACAGCAAAATCCTGATGACAGGTTCACTTTAAATGTCTTGCATGCCCCTCTTGATAATTACCGTATATACTCGAGTATAAGCCGAGATTTTCAGCCCAAATTTTTGGGCTGAAAGTGCCCCTCTCGGCTTATACTCGAGTCACGGTCTGTGGCAAGGTCGGCGGGTGAGGGGAAAGAGGATTATCGCATACTCACCTAGTCCCGGTGGTCCTGACGCTCCCCCTGCCGTCACACTGTCTTCGGGTGCCGCAGCTCTTCCCCTGTACAGCGGTCACGTGGGACCGCTCATTAAACTTATGAATATGGACTCCACTCCCATAGGGGTGGAGCCGCATATTCATTCCTCTAATGAGCGGTGCCAGTGACCGCTGACAGAGGAAGAGCTGCGGCACCCGAAGACAGTGTGACAGGCAGGGGGAGCGTCAGGAGCGCTGGGACTAGGTGAGTATTTTATATTCACCTGCCCACGTTCCACCTGCCGGGCGCCGCTCCGTCTTCCCGTCCACTTGCACTGACTGTTCAGGTCAGAGGGCGCGATGACGTACTAGTGTGCGCGGCGCCCTCTGCCTGAACAGTCAGTGCGGAGAGACGCCGAGACGGGACGCTGAGGAGCTGCAAGCAAGAGAGGTGAATGTTTTGTTTTTTTTTGTTTTTTTTTATTGCAGCAGCGTTATATATGGCACAGATTTATAAGGAGCATCTATGGGGCCATAATGAACGGTGCAGAGCATTCTATATGGCACAGCTTTATGTAGAGCATCTATGGGGCCATAATGAACGGTGCAGAGCATATATGGCACAGCTTTAGGCTGTCGTCACACTAGCAGTATTCGGTCAGTATTTTACATCAGTATTTGTAAGCCAAAACCAGGAGTGGGTGATAAATGCAGAAGTGGTGCATATGTTTCTATTATACTTTTCCTCTATTTGTTCCACTCCTGGTTTTGGCTTACAAATACTGATGTAAAATACTGACCAAATACTGAGAGTGTGACGGCTGTTATGACCTGGTGGTTAGGACAATAATGGACCTGGTGGTTAAGAGCACACGGAATGACCTGATAGTTACTGATAAGGACGAGCTCTGGGACGTGGGAACTCTGCTGACCGCAATCCCTAAACCTATCTAAACACACTAGAAATAGCCGTGGATTGCGCCTAAAGCTCCCTATGCAACTCGGTACAGCCTAAGAAACTAGCTAGCCCTGAAGATAGAAAAATAAAGCCTACCTTGCCTCAGAGAAATTCCCCAAAGTAAAAGGCAGCCCCCCACATATAATGACTGAGTAAAGATGAAAATACAAACACAGAGATGAAATAGATTTAGCAAAGGGAGGCCCGACTTACTGAACAGACCGAGGATAGGAAAGGTTACTTTGCGGTCAGCACAAAAACCTACAAAAAGACCACTCAGAGGGCGCAAAACTCCCTCTGCGTCCCAGAGCTTCCAGCAAGCAAGACAACAAATTAAATAGCAAGCTGGACAGAAAAATAGCAAACCAAAGAAATACAAGCTGGAACTTAGCTTCTGCTGGGAAGACAGGTCACAAGAACGATCCAGGAGTGAACTAGACCAATACTGGAACATAGACAGGTGGCATAGAGCAAAGATCTAAGTGGAGTTAAATAGAGCAGCAGCTAACGAATTAACCTCGTCACCTGTGAAACTCAGAAACACCCACCAGAGGAAATCCATGGACAGAACCAGCCGAAGTACCATTCACGACCACAGGAGGGAGCCCGACAACCGAATTCACAACAGACGGCAGCCTTATAAGGAGCATCTGTGGGGCCATAATGAACGGTGAAGAGCATTCTATATGGCACAGCTATATATGGATCATCTATGGGGCAATAATGAACGGTATGGAGCATCTATTTTTATAATTCACCGGTAGCTGCTGCATTTTCCACCCTAGACTTATACTCGAGTCAATAGGTTTTCCCAGTTTTTTTGTGGCAAAGTTGGAGGGGGGGGGGGGTCGGCTTATACTCGAGTATATACGGTAAATATGCAAATTGTCTCCTCAGAGAGGAAGAGGACTTAAACTCTTAGGCTGCCGTCACACTAGCAGTATTTGGTCAGTATTTTACATCAGTATTTGTAAGCCAAAACCAGGAGTGGAACAAATAGAGGAAAAGTATAATAGAAACATATGCACCACTTCTGCATTTATCACCCACTCCTGGTTTTGGCTTACAAATTCTGATGTAAAATACTGACCAAATACTACTAGTGTGACGGCAGCCTTACCCTCTAGATCTCAGTGTTATTTAACTGGGTGGGAAGCTAAGATCTCATACTTTGCACTGACAAGGGGCAATACCCAGAAACACAAAGTGTACAAATTGAGATTCAGATTTGGCTTTTATCCCTAGACATATTTCAAGGCTTGTTTAGGGTTTGTGCCCATGATCAAGAATTGCTGCAGATTTGATGCAGCATCAAAACCGCAGTGGCCAGATGTGACAGCATAGTGGATGGGATTTCAAGAAATCCCACGTCAACTGCGACGGGCCGAATACGACGCTAGTGTGAAAGTAGCCTTACTGTGCTTTTTGCGGCCTGTTTTTTGGGTTTCCAATACTATGGGGGGAAAAAAAAAAAAAAAACACGTTCCGCAAAACTGGAAGTCACGGTGCACCGTAAAAACAAGCTTCCGTTGTATTTGCGGCCCCATTGATTTTCAATGGGGGCCGTGTCCATAAGCCGTGAAAAATATCGAGCAGGCTCGATATGTTTTCAAAGCCATAAATACGGCCCTCATGGCCTCATGACCTCCTTCCACAAGGCTCCGTGGAATTATTGCGGCTCTTTTTTGCGACCCGAATAGATTGTAAAAGAAGCCTAAATAGGGAATTTGCATAGTATGAGAGGTAAAACAGTCACAAATTAGGCTGCGGAGATCAGTGGTATCAGCAAACAATCTGATGTGTATAGTGGCCTCCAGATACAGAAGGATCCAACCCAATGAATTTCCAGTACTTTTTTCCCTCCCGGATACCACCAAGCTGCTGCCAGGTGATTCCACCAGCAGCTCTCTCAGAAAACAGGAGTGCTAGGCCAAGATGATCAGTCATGACTATGGAGGGAGGGGGATGTTGTCAGGATAGAAAGCCATCTATGGGGTACCATGGGACACTTTTCAGGTTCACATTCTCTGGTCAGTGTTGTGACAGAAGCCCTGTAATTCTGGAAATTAGTTGTGGCCCAAGATCATAAGTGTGGTCTTACGTGCAGCATCTACAATCTACATGAATTGAAAACCCCAGAGAAATTTAAATTCGGTAAATCCAATAGCTATAAAAAAAAAAAAAAAAAAAATATTATATATATTTATTTATATATATATATATATATATATATATATATATATATATATATATATATATATATATATATATATTTATTAGGTATACTTACGGGACATGTCTAATACATCCAGGGGCCCGCACAGCCAATACTCTGTGTGCATTGTAATTCTACCAGTTGGAAGCTGAAGTTCCAGAATTATATCACACTAGCTGAAGAGCCCGGTGTTGCCTGGGCATAGTAAATATCTGTGGTTAGTTATAGCAACTCACTTCTCTCATTCTCCCCCTCACTCCTCTCATTCTCCCCCTAACACTTGTCATTTCGACCTCACATGTCATTTTCTGATCACTCCACTATTTTCCCTCACTCCTCTCATTTTGCACTCAGTACATACATGTTTGTCATCTCTCATATATAGTATACACCTGTATGTCATCTCCCCTGTAAATAGTATATACCTGCTGTAGGTCATCTCCTCCGGTATATTGTATATACCTGCATGTCATCTTCTGTAGAATGTAAGCCCGCAAGAGCAGGGTCCTCACCCCTCTGTATCAGTCGGTCATTGTTACCGTATATACTCGAGTATAAGCCGACCCCCCTAATTTTGCCACAAAAAAAACTGGGAAAACTTATTGACTCGAGTATAAGCCTAGGGTGGAAATGCAGCATTTACTGGTGAATTTCAAAAATAAAAATAGATCATTCTTGCCCCATAGCTGTGCCATATAGTGCTCTGCACCGTTCATATTGCCCCATAGCTCTGCCATATAGTGCTCTGCACCGTTCATATTGCCCCATAGATGCTCCACATATATCTATGCCATTGCTGCTGCTGCAATAAAAAAAAAAATAAAAAAAAATAAAAAAAAAAAAGCCATACTCACCTCTCTTGCTTGCAGCTCCCAGCGTCCGGTCCCGGCGTCTCTCCGCTCTGACTGATGAGGCAGAGGGCGCCACGCACACCATGCGTCATCGCGCCCTCTGACCTGCACAGTCTGTGCAGATAGACGCCGGGAAGATGGAGCGGCGCCCGGCGGCTGGAACGTGGACAGGTAAATATGCGATACTTACCTGCTCCCGGCTCCTTCCCCAGTACAGCCGTCTTCGGTGCCGCAGCCTCTTCCTCTATCGGCGGTCACCGGCACCGCTGATTAGAGAAATGAATAGGCGGCTCCACCTCTATGGGAGGTGGAGCCGCTTATTCATTTCTCTAATGAGCGGTCCCACGTGACCGCTGAACAGTGGAAGAACTGCAGCACCGAAGACCATGGGACAGGCGGGGAGCGTCAGGATCACTGGAAGCAGGCAAGAATGCCTCAGCGCCCTCACCCGCCGACCCTGCCACCCACCCAAAAATTTGGGCTGAAAATCTCGGCTTATACTCGAGTATATACGGTAGTTTGTTTACTGTAAGTGATATCTGTAACTTGTACGTAACCCCTTCTCATGTACAGCACCATGGAATCAATGGTGCTATATAAGTAAATACATAATAATATAGTATATACCTGTATGTCATCTCCTGTATATAGTATATATATCTGTATGTCATATTCTCCTTTATATAGTATTTTATCTGTGTGTCATCTCCTCCTGTATTAGACCGCGTTCACACGTTATTTGGTCAGTATTTTAAGCTAAATTGGCAGCCTGATAAATCCCCATCCAACAGGAAGCCCTCCCCCCTGGCAGTATATATTAGCTCACACATAATAGATAGGTCATGTGACTGACAGCTGCCGTATTTCCTATATGGTACATTTGTTGCTCTTGTAGTTGGTCTGCTTATTAATCAGATTTTTATTTTTGAAGGATAATACCAGACTTGTGTGTGTTTTAGGGAGAGTTTCATGTGTCAAGTTGTGTGTGTTGAGTTGTGTGGCGACATGCGTGTAGCAACTTTGTTTGTCGAGTTGCATGTGACAGGTTAGTGTAGCAAGTTGTGTGCAGCAAGTTTTGCGCGTGGCGAGTTTTATGTGTGGTGCCTTTTGAGTATGTGCAAGTTTTGTGTGAGGCAACTTTTGCACGTGTTGCAACTTTTGTGCATGTAGCAATTTTTCCACGTGTGCAAGTTTTCCATGAGGCGATTTTTGCGTGAGCCTAGTTTTGCATGTGGCGAATTTTGCGTGGCGAATTATGTGGCGAGGTTGGTGTATGTGTCGGTGAAATTTGTGCTGAGGGTGGTATAGGTGTTCAAGCGCGTGCGTGTGTGCGTGTATCCCATGTCGGGGCCCCACCTTAGCAACTGTACGGTATATACTCTTTGGCGCCATTGCTTTCACTCTTTAAGTCCCCCTTGTTCACATCTGGCAGCTTTCAATTTGCCTCCAAACACTTTTCCTTTCACTTTCCCCCACCCCCCCCCCCCCCATTATGTAGATATGGGCAAAATTGTTTGGTGAATTGGAACGCGTGGGGTTAAAAATTTCGCTTCACAACATAGCCTATGACGCTCTTGGGGTCCAGACGTGTGCCTGTGCAAAATTTTGTGGCTGTAGCTGCGATGGTGCAGATGCCAATCCCGGATACAGTCATGGCCAAAAGTATTGACACCTTTGCAATTCTGTCAGATAATACTCATTTTCTTCCTGAAAATTATTTCAAATACAAATTCTTTGGTATTATTAACTTCATTTAATTTGTCTTAAATGAAAAAAAACACAAAAGAGAATGAAGCAAAAAATTGATCATTTCACACAAAACTCCAAAAATGGGCCAGACAAAAGTATTGGCACCCTCAGCCTAATACTTGGTTGCACAACCTTTAGCCAAAATAACTGCGACCAACCGCTTACAGTAACCATCAATGAGTTTCTTACAATGCTCTGCTGGAATTTTAGACCATTTTTCTTTGGCAAACTGCTCCAGGTCCCTGGTATTTGAAGGGTGCCTTCTCCAAACTGCCATTTTTAGATCTCTCCACAGGCGTTCTATGGGATTCAGGTCTGGACTCATTGCTGGCCACCTTAGAAGTCTCCAGTGCTTTCTCTCAAACCATTTTCTAGTGCTTTTTGAAGTGTTTTTTGGGTCATTGTCCTGCTCGAAGACCCATGACCTCTGAGGGAGACCCAGCTTTCTCACACTGGGCCCTACATTATGTTGCAAAATTTGTTGGTAGTCTTCAGACTTCATAATGCCATGCACACGGTCAAGCAGTCCAGTGCCAGAGGCAGCAAAGCAACCCCAAAACATCAGGGAACCTCCGCCATGTTTTACTGTAGGGACCTTGTTCTTTTCTTTGAATGCCTCTTTTTTTTCTCTCCTGTAAACTGTATGTTGATGCCTTTGCCCAAAAAGCTCTACTTTTGTCTCATCTGACCAGAGAACATTCTTCCAAAACGTTTTAGGCTTTTTGAGGTAAGTTTTGGCAAACTCCAGCCTGGCTTTATGTCTCGGGGTAAGAAGTGGGGTCTTCCTGGGTCTCCTACTGTACAGTCCCTTTTCATTCAGATGCCGACGGATAGTACGGGTTGACACTGTTGTACCCTCGGACTGCAGGGCAGCTTGAACTTGTTTGGATGTTAGTCGAGGTTCTTTATCCAACATCCGCACAATCTTGCGTTGAAATCTCTTGTCAATTTTTCTTTTCCGTCCACATCTAGGGAGGTTAGCCACAGTGCAATGGGCTTTAAACTTCTTGATAACACTGCGCACGGTAGACACAGGAACATTCAGGTCTTTGGAGATGGACTTGTAGCCTTGAGATTGCTCATGCTTCCTCACAATTTGATTTCTCTAGTCCTCAGACAGTTCTTTGGTCTTATTTCTTTTCTCCATGCTCAATGTGGTACACACAAGGACATAGGACACAGGTTGAGTCAACTTTAATCCATGTCAACTGGCTGCAAGTGTGATTTAGTTATTGCCAACACTTGTTAGATGCCACAGGTAAGTTACATGTGCTGTTAATTACAAAAATTAGAGAAGCATCACATGATTTTTCCAACAGTGCCAATACATTTGTCCACCCCTTTTTTATGTTTGGTGTGGAATTATATCCAATTTAGCTTTAGGACAAATTCTTTTTGTGTTAATCATTTAAGACAAATTAAATGAAGATAATACCAAAGAATTTGTGATTGCAATCATTTTCAGGAAGAAACTGTATTATCTGACAGAATTGCAGGGGTGTCAATACTTTTGGCCATGACTGTATATGGATACATACATATTTATACATTAGATGTGACCCGAGTTATTTCCCACCTCTCGGCCAAAACACACTTGCTACTAAAGAGTACGTTTTACAGCCATCACTTTACACTCAACTTCCCTCATTTCCACAGGAAATTGCTTATAGCAGTTCTGCAGGCTTGAAAGTAAAATTATATTATATTATTATTAGTGATGAGCGAGTGTACTCGTTGCTCGGGTGGTCTCCGAGTATTTGTTAGTGTTCGGAGATTAAGTTTTCATCGCCGCAGCTGATTGATTTTCAGCTATTAGCCAGCTTGATTACATGTGAGGATTCCCTAGCAACCAGGCAACCCCCACTCAGCCTGGGTAGTAGCTGTAAATCATTCAGCTAAGGCGATGAAAACTTAATCTCAGAACACTAACAAATATAACAAATACTGGGAGATCACCCGAGCAACGAGTACACTCGCTTATCACTAATTATTATATACTAGATGGTGGCCCGATTCGAACGCATTGGGTATTCTAGAATATGCATGTCCACGTAGTATATTGCCCAGCCACATAGTATATTGCCCAGCAAAAAAAAAAAAACACAACACGAAGGTATGGTGTGAGTCTAATGCCCATCATCCTTCTGGACAGACTGCTGGGACTTGTAGTTCCCAAATTTTGAACTATGGGCTGGAATATAGGTCAGTAAGGTGCAAGAGACAGTAGTAAGAAAGAAGCAGCCTCCAGCCCTGGTGCCGCCTCTTCCGGCCGGTGCTTCCCTCTTTTCTGCTCCTTCTCAGCAAAGCAACAGCAATGTCAGCCAATCACCGGGCGCCTCTCATGCTCCGGGTCTCCGCCACTGCAGGAGAGCCCGAGACACCGGCTCTGGTACCGTGAGGAGGTCACCATGTCCCCTCACCGCCCCGGGAGCCTGCGGCCGCACTGACCGTATACGTGCAGGTGAGCTGATAGCGTGTGCGGCGGGGAGTGACGTCATCACTGGCGGTGACATTATACCATGTAATGAATAGCAGGAGAGAGGGAAAACCACGCAGTGATCGGTGATTAGACAGCTCCGGGGATGAGGTGCATGTACGGCGGCTGCGGAGGGTGAGACTGACTGCAGGGGATTAGGGAGAGACTAATCGGACTGTTGCTGTCGCTGATTGGTCGCGGCAGCCATGACAGGCAGCTGCCGAGACCAATCAGCGAATGAATATCCGAGAAAGAAAGAAACAAACAAACAGACGGAAGTGACCCTTAGACAATTATATAGTAGATATCGTGAACTGCAAATCTAAACAGCAATTAACCAGAAAAATGAAAGCTTCTAAAATGCAGAAGCATCAAACTAGAGCAGTAATCAATAGCGTCCTGTGAAGACCAGTCCACAAGCCTGAACTGCCCTTGCTATAAGATAAAATGAGAATGCTTGGTCTGGGGGAAAATGTGTGTAAATGGGTTAGTAACTGGCTTAGTGATAGAAAGCAGAGGGTGGTTATAAATGGTATAGTCTCTAACTGGGTCGCTGTGACCAGTGGGGTACCGCAGGGGTCAGTATTGGGACCTGTTCTCTTCAACATATTCATTAATGATCTGGTAGAAGGTTTACACAGTAAAATATCAATATTTGCAGATGATACAAAACTATGTAAAGCAGTTAATACAAGAGAAGATAGTATTCTGCTACAGATGGATCTGGATAAGTTGGAAACTTGGGCTGAAAGGTGGCAGATGAGGTTTAACAATGATAAATGTAAGGTTATACACATGGGAAGAGGGAATCAATATCACCATTACACACTGAACGGGAAACCACTGGGTAAATCTGACAGGGAGAAGGACTTGGGGATCCTAGTTAATGATATACTTACCTGGAGCAGCCAGTGCCAGGCAGCAGCTGCCAAGGCAAACAGGATCATGGGGTGCATTAAAAGAGGTCTGGATACACATGATGAGAGCATTATACTGCCTCTGTACAAATCCCTAGTTAGACCGCACATGGAGTACTGTGTCCAGTTTTGGGCACCGGTGCTCAGGAAGGATATAATGGAACTAGAGAGAGTACAAAGGAGGGCAACAAAATTAATAAAGGGGATGGGAGAACTATAATACCCAGATAGATTAGCGAAATTAGGATTATTTAGTCTAGAAAAAAGACGACTGAGGGGCGATCTAATAACCATGTACAAGTATATAAGGGGACAATACAAATATCTCGCTGAGGATCTGTTTATACCAAGGAAGGTGACGGGCACAAGGGGGCATTCTTTGCGTCTGGAGGAGAGAAGGTTTTTCCACCAACATAGAAGAGGATTCTTTACTGTTAGGGCAGTGAGAATCTGGAATTGCTTGCCTGAGGAGGTGGTGATGGCGAACTCAGTCGAGGGGTTCAAGAGAGGCCTGGATGTCTTCCTGGAGCAGAACAATATTGTATCATACAATTATTAGGTTCTGTAGAAGGACGTAGATCTGGGGATTTATGATGATGGAATATAGGCTGAACTGGATGGACAAATGTCTTTTTTCGGCCTTACTAACTATGTTACTATGTTAAAATGGACGTCTCCACATCTGGCACTTAAGTTGTCCTTGTATTCACTGGTGGACACAGACAGAAGAGGGCCCCTATACAAGACCAGTAAATGGGCCCTTTTAAGTCCAACAGCTCCTCATAATGCACAATTCCACCTGTTGTAGGTGGAAATGGGCCCCCTTATCCCTTGGGCCCCTATGAGGCTGCACCAATGATATGTCCGCCTCTGCTTGTATTACATGGAGAACTAGCCATACGTTGGAATGGCTGCCTTGTACTAGGACATTTTCTGGCTGGCTGTCACTGCAACTGGCAATCTGTCACCAGGTTGCTACCCACATCTGAGGATGTAGGAGCAGAAACCGAGTACAGCAATGTATCAGGACTCTTTCACACTTCCGTCTTTCAGCTTTTGTCACAATCAGTCGGTTTGAGAATGCAGGATCCTGCATTTTCCCATAGACTTGTACTAGCTACGGATTGTGACGGATGGCCATCCATTTCATCTGCTGTGCACTGGATCCATAGGAAAATAGCGGTCCATCGTGCAGAGAAGACATTCAGAGGAACGTTTTTTTCTGCACTTCGGGCATGCTCAGTGGGGAAAAACGTGATACGTTGCTGGATTCCTGTGTGTGACGGTCAGCGACGCATCCTGCGCTGCCCGTTGTCGGCTATAATGGAAGCCTATGGACGCAGGATGTGTCGCTGACCGTCACACACACACACAGGAATCCAGCGACGTATCACGTTTTCCCCCTCTGAGCATGCCCGGAGGGATTTTCAGATCCGGGAAAAAGTCTGTCTCTTTTTCAGTGGCCACTGCCAGGAACTGTGTTGACCTGCTGTATCCTTAACCGAAAACAGGTAATTTGTGAGGGTGCCAAACCTACCCCCCCCCTCCATGTGATGTCCATGACCTATCCTAAGAAAAGGCGATCCGTATCAGTAGTGGACAACCCCTTTATGCCCAGAATGCAACAGCAATGTGAATAAACTCTGGACTGTAATAAAAACTAAAAACTGGATCCCCATGGGGGAGGATCAGCAAAAGACAAGTTATGCAATCTATTGGATGTTGGGATAAATGGCGTTCAGTGACATTGCAGCAGGACCATTCCATGTACCATTAAATGGAAGGCAAAAAGGCTCAATGTAAACATACCGTGATCTTTAGGATATGTGCCCACTTTGTGGATTCGTGTGTGGATTTTTCCGCACTGTTTGAAAAATCCACTGCATTTTACACCTGTGGATTCCTATTGAGGAGCAAGAGTAAAACGCTGCGGAATCCGCACAAAGACTTGGCATGCTGCGGAAAATATTCCACAGCGTTTCCGCGTGGTATTTTCCGCAGCATGTGTACTGCA
This sequence comes from Ranitomeya imitator, assembly GCF_032444005.1. Classification (NCBI taxonomy): domain Eukaryota; kingdom Metazoa; phylum Chordata; class Amphibia; order Anura; family Dendrobatidae; genus Ranitomeya; species Ranitomeya imitator. Next base: position 429,944,459 of record NC_091282.1, on the reverse strand, counting down.
GATTTGATTTTCCGTAGGTTTACATGGTACTGTAAACCGTATGGAAAACTACTGCGAATCCGCAGCGGCCAATCCACTGCGAATCCGCAGCCAAATCTGCAACGTGTGCACATACCCTCAAAGAAGCACTCAACTTTTTTCCCCCAATCCTGTATGTAATGCAGTTTAAGTGCGGTAATATAGTCACCGATCACAATTTTCCCACCTCGCTCCACCCTGCTAGGCAACATGAGCGCTTGTTTCCTTTGCCAGCTCACACAGGGGTCATGTGGGGTGGTGCCACTTTCTCAGTGTAAGCTGATGGAGTCCCTGAAGGGGCCTTCAGGCCCACACAAACCCCCGTGTGGTGAGGAGCATCTTATTTGTGGTCATGAGACCTAGAAGAGGACTGGAGAGTTGCCAGAAACCAGGGAAGATGGTGATCAACAAGTACCGTATATTAATTAACTTACAATACATCGTTAAAAATTTATATATATATATATATATATATATATATATATATATATATCTGTTGGGAATGCTTCTTGAGATTCTGCTGAGTAAGGTATGGGATAATGGATGATTTGAGGCATGACTCCTTGTACAGAACGTGCCTCAATAACCCATAAATAACAGAGTCATTTCCTGAGGTTGAAAATTTAATTATTAAAGGGAAATGGCAATGGTTTCCTCTTAGGAGAATGTGACATGCATTCTTGTACTGTCCAACATAGCTTTATCTTTCTTTAGGAGTGCTTCTTGTGTAAAATTAACTAGTACAAAAAGTTAGTACACTTGTCCCTAGAGATTTGGGACAAGTACATGACTAATCAACGGAAATGAGGTTTACGCTATAATGGTTACTAAAGAGGCTGCAAAGGGTAAATTGTGCTGAAATTAAAGCTATGTTTTGTCCTCTCTCATTCTCGGGTCCTCTTCCATAGGTGGGAGGGTTCTGCGCAGGATCTTATTTGTTCCTAGCATTGCGCTTTTCTGGACAGAATTTAGATGTTACTCCTGGGATCTGTTGCAGCGATTTTCCCTATTTAGGAGCACTTGTGGCAGTGACCCCCATCACCACTGGAATCGCTGTTGCCTTCACCTTCCACATCTTCTCCAGTTCTCCTTTGAGGCCCTGGCATTTCTCCAGCTTCTCGTATTCCTTCTTTCTGATGTTGCTGTCACTTGGCACTGCCACATCTATTATTGCTGTCTTCTGATCCTTGTCTACTATCACAATGTCTGGTTGGTCAGCCAACACCTGCTTACCCATCTGGATTTTGTAGTCTCACCGAATTTTAGCCCTTTAGTTCTCCACCACTTTCTCTGGGGTCTCGCACTTTGACTTAGGGGGACTTTACCCATATGCTGTGCAGATGTTCCTGTATACATTTCCCGCTACTTGGTTGTGGGGTTTGGCACATGCTGTTCCTGCATGCATTTTGCATCCTGCCATTATGTGTTGGACTGTTTGAGGTTTCTTGGCACAGTATGCACCTTGGGTCTCGTCTGGTATATTCCTGCTTCTATGGATCTGAGGGGTAAGATTTCTCCTTGTGGAGAGTGACTTACCGGCTCTGGCTTGTCAATGTAAGGAGGCTTATTTGCCGTGCAATGCTCCTCTGGGAAATTTTATATGCAAATTGCCTCTTCAGAGAGAAAGAGGACTTAACTCTATAGCGCCACCTGTTGGAAGAAGCGATCCTACAAGTCACAATCAACCCTTTAACGAGTCGTGCAAAATGACTTGATAAAATTTCCCAGAGGAGCATTGCACGGCGAATAAGCCTCCTTACCTTGACAAGCCAAAGCTGGTAAGTCACTCTCCACAAGGAGAAATCTTACCCCTTAGACCCCAATCCAGAGTCTCGCACCTAGCCACATCAGATCTCATACTTTGCACTGATGAGGGCAAACAGCCCAAAAACACAGTGTAAGCAAATTAAAATTCTGGGAACTTTTCAGAATATTTTCCCAGGCTCGAGTCCATATGAGGACATCCAGCAGAGGGCACATCACCGCGACTGAAGGTAACTACAGGTCATTGACCTACATTCCATTCATTCCCTGGGGTTTTACAGGCAGGAGCACAGCTGCATTAGCAGAGCTTCTGCTTGTAAAATTATTTAACACCTTCAGATGGATATACATCGTGGGACGTGACAGAACGACAGAAGGTATGGGATATTGTCGTTTTTTAATTTTACCTTTTTTACAGAACGAAGGTCTTCAGGTGGACTACAAGTATAATAAAATATTACAACAATGTGTATTTATTTCATTAAAATACTTTGTAATAGTGTGTGTGTGTGTGTGTGTGTGTGTGTGTGTGTGTGTGTGTGTGTGTGTGTGTGTGTGTGTGTGTGTGTGTGTATATACACACACACACACACCATTTCATACTATTGGATTAATAATGGATAGGTGTCATAATTGACGTCTCTCCATTATTGATCTGGCTTAATGTCACCTTACAATAGCAAGGTGGCATTAACCCTTCATTACCCCATATCCCACCGCTACACGGGAATGGGAAGAGTGGCCAAGTGCCAGAATAGGCGCATCTTCCAGATGTGCCTTTTCTGGGGTGGCTGGGGGCAGATGTTTTTAACCGGGGGGGCAGTAACCATGGACCCTCTCCAGGCTATTAATATCTGCCCTCAGTCACTGGCTTTACCATTCTGGCGGAGAAAATTGCGCAGGAGCCCATGCCAATTTTTTCAGCGATTTAACCCTTAAATAGCTAGAGCGCCCAAATTTTGCACATACACACTACTAACATTAGTAGTGTGGAATATGCAAAACAAATGGGAATATGAGATGGTTTACTGTATGTAAACCATGTCTCATGTCGGATTTGGGAAGGAGATAGCAAAAGGCGGCAATTGAATTAGCGGCTTTTAAGCTATCTAGCGCTGTATGAAATATTAATATATACACATATATGTGTCTCAGTGATATATATATATATATATATATATATATATATATATATATATACACATACATATACACACACCCCTATTCTATGTGTACACATTTATTCTACCTATTCTACTGTAAGCTGTCAGTGTGATTTTACTGTACACCGCACTGAATTGCCGGCTTTTCTATAGAACACTGCTGCATATTTCTCGCAAGTCACACTGTTGGTCCGTGTGTAATCTGTATTTTTCTGGCCCCCATAGACTTTCATTGGCGGATTTTTTGCACAATACGGTGACAAACACAGCATGCTGCGTTTTTCTACGGCCGTAGAAGACCGTATAATACGGATCAGTAAAATACGGCTGATCGGAGCTGGGGCATAGAGAAGCATTGTACTGTATGCAATCTGTATTTTCAGCACCTCTCTTACATCCATAAAACACGCTAGTGTGAGGCCAGCCTCAGCATCTCATCTATTGGTGCCATTTTTCTGACACATTCCTGGATACTCCTTGTTTCTTCCATGATGGTGGCTTGGATGCTCATCAAGCCTCGACCACCCTCCTTTCTGTTGGCATACAATCTTTGTGTGCTAGACTAAAGGTGGAGATCTCCATGCATGTTGAGGAGCTTTCATGTCTTCACATCTGCAGTTTTCATCTCTTCTTTTGGCCAGCACACTATGCCAGCAGGTTATCTGATAACTGGCAGGGCCCATGTATTGATGGCACAGATTTTATTCTTCCCATTGAGCTGGCTCTTCAGGACCTGGCTTACCCTTTGATGGTATTAGGATGTTGCCGCTTTCCTTGCCTCCTCATCATGGATACCGTATCACTGTGGGATTCCCAGGTACTGGTAGCATGTCTGTACATCTGCTATGTGCCCTGCTGATAATTCCATTCCAGTCTTAACTACCTTGCCTCTCCTCTCTTTATTACCAACCAGCCGCACTTCTCCAGTCCGAATGACATCCCGATGTCTTCACTGTAGATCCTTGTCGGGTGGATCGGTGAATTGTCGGGTGGATCAGTGAATTGATGTCTCGTTCGTTTTTCGCATACAGCTTGATGTCATTCATGTAGAGGAGATGGCTGATGGTGCTTCCACTAGTGAACTTGTATCCATAGCCAGACTGTAATTATCTGACTGATGGGGTTCAAGCCTATGCCGAACAGCAATGAGGACAGTGCATCCCCTAGGTATATGCCGCATTTGAAGCTCACTTTTGCTAGTTGTCTTGAAGCGACTTCCAATGTTGTTCTCCATAGCCCCATTGAGTTTCTGAGGAGGTTCTTAATTATCTGTTGACACTGTAGAGAGCCAAGCATTCACAGATCCATGTGTGTGGCATTGAGTCATAGGCTTTCCTGTAGTTATATCATTATTATATAGTACATTTCGTAAGACGTCTTTCAGACAGACGTTAGAAGGGGCATCACGATACTAGATGGGCCACACTGGGCCTGTTAGGAGAGCAGGCATGGCCCATTTTAACAACTACAACAAATGACATCACAATTAAGAAGCACATTCTTAAAACTGTAGTGTTCCTTCATTATTACTCGTGGCTATTTATCATTCAGTTAAAGACTGGGTGTAGGTGGTGTGACTACACATGCAGGTAACGTCTATTCAGTGCCAAACCACTTTTACCTTGAAAATGGGAGCTAATTTGTTCATACATTTCTTAGAAGGAATGACAGGGACAGCATATCAGCTCTGTTCTCTAGTTACTTTCTTGGGTACAAACCACAGCCATGAAAAAAAAAAAAAAAAAATATTCAGTTCTCTTCTACTGAAAAGCTAAAATTGAAAAAATAAATATAAAGCGATTCCCCAGGCAAGATTTTTTTTTTTTTTAAAAAGAAAGATGGTGAACTCCCAGGGTCAATATTGTTGGATGTTAGATTAGAGACAGAAGACGACATGCAGGCATGGCTGACATTAAAGTTAGTTATGTGAGTGCCTCCTTTAACCCCTTAGTGACAGAGCCAATTTGGTACTTAATGACCAGGCCAATTTTTGCAATTCTGACCACTGTCACTTTATGAGGTTATAACTCTGGAATGCTTCAACGGATCCCGCTGATTCTGAGACTGTTTTTTCGTGACATATTGTACTTCATGTTAGTGGTAACATTTCTTCGATATTACTTGCGATTATTGTTATGGCTGGCAATCAGGCAACACAGCGTGCAGTAATCAGCGCACATACAGAGATCTGGCAATAACCAAAAACAATAGGACGAGCTCTGAGACGTGGAATCTCTGTAGACTGCAGTACCTGATCTATCCTCACACAACTATAAGCAGCAGTGGATTGCGCCTAACAACTACCTATGCAACTCGGCACTGCCTGAGGAGCTGACTAGCCTGAAGATAGAAATACAAGCCTGACTTACCTCAGAGAAATACCCCAAAGGAATAGGCAGCCCCCCACATATAATGACTGTTAGCAAGATGAAAAGACAAACGTAGGAATGAAATAGATTCAGCAAAGTGAGGCCCGATATTCTAGACAGAGCGAGGATAGCAAAGAGAACTATGCAGTCTACAAAAAACCCTAAAACGAAAACCACGCAAAGGGGCAAAAAGACCCACCGTGCCGAACTAACAGCACGGCGGTGCACCCCTCTGCTTCTCAGAGCTTCCAGCAAAAGACAATAGCAAGCTGGACAGAAAAAAAACAGAAAACAAACTAGAAGCACTTATCTAGCAGAGCAGCAGGCCCAAGGAAAGATGCAGTAGCTCAGATCCAACACTGGAACATTGACAAGGAGCAAGGAAGACAGACTCAGGTGGAGCTAAATAGCAAGGCAGCCAACGAGCTCACCAAAACACCTGAGGGAGGAAGCCCAGAGACTGCAATACCACTTGTGACCACAGAAGTGAACTCAGCCACAGAATTCACAACAGTACCCCCCCCTTGAGGAGGGGTCACCGAACCCTCACCAGAACCCCCAGGCCGACCAGGATGAGCCACATGAAAGGCACGAACAAGATCTGGGGCATGGACATCAGAGGCAAAAACCCAGGAATTATCTTCCTGAGCATAACCCTTCCATTTGACCAGATACTGGAGTTTCCGTCTAGAGACACGAGAATCCAAAATCTTCTCCACAATATACTCCAACTCCCCCTCCACCAAAACAGGGGCAGGAGGCTCCACAGATGGAACCATAGGTGCCACGTATCTCCTCAACAACGACCTATGGAATACATTATGTATGGAAAAGGAGTCTGGGAGGGTCAGACGAAAAGACACCGGATTGAGAATCTCAGAAATCCTATACGGACCAATAAAACGAGGTTTAAATTTAGGAGAGGAAACCTTCATAGGAATATGACGAGAAGATAACCAAACCAAATCCCCAACACAAAGTCGGGGTCCCACACGGCGTCTGCGATTAGCGAAAAGCTGAGCCTTCTCCTGGGACAAGGTCAAATTGTCCACTACCTGAGTCCAGATCTGCTGCAACCTGTCCACCACAGAATCCACACCAGGACAGTCCGAAGACTCAACCTGTCCTGAAGAGAAACGAGGATGGAACCCAGAATTGCAGAAAAATGGAGAGACCAAGGTAGCCGAGCTGGCCCGATTATTAAGGGCGAACTCAGCCAACGGCAAAAATGACACCCAATCATCCTGGTCAGCGGAAACAAAACATCTCAGATATGTTTCCAAGGTCTGATTGGTTCGTTCGGTCTGGCCATTAGTCTGAGGATGGAAGGCCGAGGAGAAAGATAGGTCAATGCCCATCCTACCACAAAAGGCTCGCCAGAACCTCGAGACAAACTGGGAACCTCTGTCAGAAACAATATTCTCAGGAATGCCATGTAAACGAACCACATGCTGGAAGAACAAAGGCACCAAATCAGAGGAGGAAGGCAATTTAACCAAGGGCACCAGATGGACCATTTTAGAAAAGCGATCACAGACCACCCAAATGACCGACATTTTTTGAGAAACGGGAAGGTCAGAAATGAAATCCATCGAAATATGTGTCCAAGGCCTCTTCGGGACCGGCAAGGGCAAAAGCAACCCACTGGCACGTGAACAGCAGGGCTTAGCCCTAGCACAAATTCCACAGGACTGCACAAAAGCACGCACATCCCGTGACAGAGATGACCACCAGAAGGATCTAGCAACCAACTCCCTGGTACCAAAGATTCCTGGATGACCGGCCAGCACCGAACAATGAAGTTCAGAGATAACTTTACTAGTCCACCTATCAGGGACGAACAGTTTCTCGGCCGGACAACGATCAGGTTTATTAGCCTGAAATTTCTGCAACACTCTCCGCAAATCAGGGGAGATGGCAGACACAATGACTCCTTCCTTGAGGATACTCGCCAGCTCAGATAACCCCGGAGAGTCGGGCACAAAACTCCTAGACAGAGCATCCGCCTTCACATTTTTAGAGCCCGGAAGGTATGAAATCACAAAATCAAAACGAGCAAAAAATAACGACCAACGGGCCTGTCTAGGATTCAAGCGCTTGGCAGACTCAAGATAAGTAAGGTTCTTATGATCAGTCAAAACCACCACGCGATGCTTAGCACCCTCAAGCCAATGACGCCACTCCTCGAATGCCCACTTCATGGCCAGCAACTCTCGGTTGCCCACATCATAATTACGCTCAGCAGCAGAAAATTTCCTGGAAAAGGAAGCACATGGTTTGAACACTGAGCAACCAGAACCTCTGTGACAAAACCGCCCCTGCACCAATCTCAGAAGCATCAACCTCGACCTGGAACGGAAGAGAAACATCAGGTTGACACAACACAGGGGCACAGCAAAAACGATGCTTCAACTCCTGAAAAGCTTCCACGGCAGCAGAAGACCAATTAACCAAATCAGCACCCTTCTTGGTCAAATCGGTCAATGGTCTGGCAATGCTAGAAAAATTACAGATGAAGCGACGATAAAAATTAGCAAAGCCCAGGAATTTCTGCAGACTTTTTAGAGATGTCGGCTGAGTCCAATCCTGGATGGCCTGAACCTTAACCGGATCCATCTCGATAGTAGAAGGGGAAAAGATGAACCCCAAAAATGAAACTTTCTGCACACCGAAGAGACACTTTGATCCCTTCACGAACAAGGAATTAGCACGCAGTACCTGGAAAACCATTCTGACTTGCTTCACATGAGACTCCCAATCATCTGAGAAGATCAAAATGTCATCCAAGTAAACAATCAAGAATTTATCCAGATACTCACGGAAAATGTCATGCATAAAAGACTGAAAAACAGATGGAGCATTGGCAAGTCCGAACGGCATCACCAGATACTCAAAATGACCCTCGGGCGTATTAAATGCCGTTTTCCATTCATCTCCCTGCCTGATTCTCACCAGATTATACGCACCACGAAGATCAATCTTAGTAAACCAACTAGCCCCCTTAATCCGAGCAAACAAGTCAGATAACAATGGCAAGGGATACTGAAATTTAACAGTGATCTTATTAAGAAGGCGGTAATCAATACACGGTCTTAGCGAACCATCCTTCTTGGCTACAAAAAAGAACCCTGCTCCCAATGGTGACGACGATGGGCGAATATGTCCCTTCTCCAGGGACTCCTTCACATAACTGCGCATAGCGGTGTGTTCAGGTACGGACAAATTAAATAAACGACCCTTAGGGAATTTACTACCAGGAATCAAATCGATAGCACAATCACAATTCCTATGCGGAGGTAGGGCATCAGACTTGGACTCTTCAAATACATCCTGAAAGTCCGACAAGAACTCTGGGATGTCAGAAGGAATGGATGACGAAATAGACAAAAATGGAACATCACCATGTACTCACTGACAACCCCAGCTGGTTACCGACATAGAGTTCCAATCCAATACTGGATTATGGGTTTGTAGCCATGGCAACCCCAACACGACCACATCATGCAAATTATGCAGTACCAGAAAGCGAATAACTTCCTGATGTGCAGGAGCCATGCACATGGTCAGCTGGGCCCAGTACTGAGGCTTATTCTTGGCCAAAGGTGTAGCATCAATTCCTCTCAACGGAATAGGACACCGCAAAGGCTCCAAGAAAAATCCACAACGTTTAGCATAATCCAAATCCATCAGATTCAGGGCAGCGCCTGAATCCACAAACGCCATGACAGAATACGATGACAAAGAGCACATTAAGGTAATGGACAAAAGGAATTTGGACTGTACAGTACCAATAACGGCAGAGCTATCGAACCGCCTAGTGCGTTTAGGACAATTAGAAATAGCATGAGTAGAATCACCACAATAGAAACACAGTCTGTTCAGACGTCTGTGTTCTTGCCGTTCTACTTTAGTCATAGTCCTGTCGCACTGCATAGGCTCAGGTTTACTCTCAGGCAGTACCGCCAGATGGTGCACAGATTTACGCTCGCGCAAGCGACGACCGATCTGAATGGCCAAGGACATAGACTCATTCAAACCAGCAGGCATAGGAAATCCCACCATTACATCCTTAAGAGCTTCAGAGAGACCCTTTCTGAACAAAGCCGCTAGTGCAGATTCATTCCACAGAGTGAGTACTGACCATTTCCTAAATTTCTGACAATATACTTCTACATCATCCTGACCCTGGCATAAAGCCAGCAGATTTTTCTCAGCCTGATCCACTGAATTAGGCTCATCGTAAAGCAATCCGAGCGCCAGGAAAAATGCATCAACATTACTCAATGCAGAATCTCCTGGTGCAAGAGAAAACGCCCAGTCCTGTGGGTCGCCGCGCAAAAAAGAAATAATAATCAAAACCTGTTGAATAGGATTACCAGAAGAATGAGGTTTCAAGGCCAAAAATAGCTTACAATTATTTCTGAAGCTCAGGAACTTAGTTCTGTCACCAAAAAACAAATCAGGAATCGGAATTCTTGGTTCTAGCATCGATTTCTGATCAATAGTATCTTGAATCTTTTGTACATTTACAACGAGATTATCCATTGAGGAGCACAGAGCCTGAATATCCATGTCCACAGCTGTGTCCTGAAGCACTCTAATGTCTAGGGGAAAAAAAAGACTGAAGACAGAGCTAAGAAAAAAAAATGATGTCAGGATTTCTTTTTTCCCTCTATTGGGAATCATTGGTGAGGCTCCTTGTACTGTTATGGCTGGCAATCAGGCAACACAGCGTGCAGTAATCAGCGCACATACAGAGATCTGGCAATAACCAAAAACAATAGGACGAGCTCTGAGACGTGGAATCTCTGTAGACTGCAGTACCTGATCTATCTTCACACAACTATAAGCAGCAGTGGATTGCGCCTAACAACTACCTATGCAACTCGGCACTGCCTGAGGAGCTGACTAGCCTGAAGATAGAAATACAAGCCTGACTTACCTCAGAGAAATACCCCAAAGGAATAGGCAGCCCCCCACATATAATGACTGTTAGCAAGATGAAAAGACAAACGTAGGAATGAAATAGATTCAGCAAAGTGAGGCCCGATATTCTAGACAGAGCGAGGATAGCAAAGAGAACTATGCAGTCTACAAAAAACCCTAAAACGAAAACCACGCAAAGGGGCAAAAAGACCCACCGTGCCGAACTAACAGCACGGCGGTGCACCCCTCTGCTTCTCAGAGCTTCCAGCAAAAGACAATAGCAAGCTGGACAGAAAAAAAACAGAAAACAAACTAGAAGCACTTATCTAGCAGAGTAGCAGGCCCAAGGAAAGATGCAGTAGCTCAGATCCAACACTGGAACATTGACAAGGAGCAAGGAAGACAGACTCAGGTGGAGCTAAATAGCAAGGCAGCCAACGAGCTCACCAAAACACCTGAGGGAGGAAGCCCAGAGACTGCAATACCACTTGTGACCACAGAAGTGAACTCAGCCACAGAATTCACAACAGATTATTTATGAAAAAAACGGAAATATGGCGAAAATTTTTAAAATTTTGCAATTTTCAAACTTTGTATTTTTATGCCCTTAAATCAGAGAGATATGTCACGAAAAATAGTTAATAAATAACATTTCCCACATGTCTACTTTACATCAGCACAATTTTGGAAACAAAATTTTTTTTGTTAGGGAGTTCTAAGGGTTAAAAGTTGACCAGCAATTTCTCATTTTTACAACACCATTTTTTTTTTTTTTTAGGGACCACATCACATTTGAAGTCATTTTGAGGGGTCTATATGATAGAAAATAACAAAGTGTGACACCATTCTAAAAACTACACCCCTCAAGGTTCTCAAAACCACATTCAAGAAGTTTATTAACCCTTTACGCGCTTCACAGGAACTGAAACAATGTGGAAGGAAAAAATTTACATTTAACTTTTTTTGCAAACATCTTAATTCAGAAACATTTTTTTTAGTTTCACAAGTGTAAAAACAGAAATGTAACCATAAATTTTGTTATGCAATTTCCCCTGAATACGCCAATACCCCATATGTGGGGGTAAACCACTTTTTGGGCGCACGGCAGAGCTTGGAAGGGAAGGAGCGCCTTTTTGGAATGCAGACTTTGATAGAATGGTCTGTGGGCATTATGTTGCGATTGCAGAGCCCCTGATGTACCTAAACTGTAGTAACCCCCCACAAGTGACCCCATTTTGGAAACTAGACCCCCCAAGGAACTTATCTAGATGTGTGGTGAGAACTTTGAATGCCCAAGTGCTTCACAGAAGTTTAGAATGCAGAGTCGTGAAAATAAAAATTTTTTCACAAAAAAGATATTGTAGCCCCCAAGTTTTTATTTTCACAAGGGTAACAAGAGAAATTGGACCACAGAAGTTGTTGTCCAATTTATCCCGAGTACGCTGATGCCCCATATGTGGGGGTAACCCACTGTTTGGGCGCACGGCAGAGCTCAGAAGGGAGGGAGCACCATTTGACTTTTTGAGCGCAAAATTGGCTGTCGTGTTTGGAGACCCCCTGATGTACCTAAACAGTGGAAACCCCCCAATTCTAGCTCCAACCTTAACCCCAACACACCCCTAACCCTAATCCCAACCTGATCCATAATTCTAATCACTAACCCTAACCATAATCACAACTCTTACCCCAAAACAACCCTAATGTCAACCCTAACCATAACCCTAATCAAAACCCTAAATCCAACACACCCCTAATCCTAATCTCAACCCTAACCTCAAGCCTAACCCTAATCCCAATACACCCCTAATCACAACCCTAACCTTAACCCTAATCCCAAACCTAACCCTAATCCCAAGCGTAACCCTAATGCCAACCCTAACCCTAATACCAACCCTAATCCAAACCCTAACCCTAATCCCAGCTCTAACCCTAACTTTAGCCCCAACCCTAACCCTAAGGCTACTTTCACACTTGCGTCGTTTGGCATCCGTCGTTTTGGACAAGAAACGGATCCTGCAAATGTGCCCGCAGGATGCGTTTTTTGCCCATAGACTTGTATTGCCGACGGATCGTGACGGATGGCCACACGTCGCGTCCGTCGTGCACTGTATCAGTTGTGTTTTGGCGGACCGTCGGCACAAAAAAAGTTCAATGAAACGTTTTTTTGTATGTCGCATCCGCCATTTCTGACCGCGCATGCGTGGCCATAACTCCGCCCCCTCCTCCCCAGGACATAGATTGGGCAGTGGATGCGTTGAAAAACTACAGCTGCTGCCCACGTTGTGCACAATTTTCACAACGTACGCCGGGCCGTCGCATTGCGACGGCCCCGTACCGACGTAAGTGTGAAAGAAGCCTAACCCTAAATTTAGCCCCAACCCTAACCCTAAATTTAGCCCCAACCCTAACCCTACCCCTAACCCTAATTTTAGCCCCAACTGCTCTTCTCCTGCCGGCCGGCAGATGGAGACAGATGGCGGGCACACTGCGCATGCGCCCGCCATTTTCTTCTGCCGGCGGCCAGGAGGAGCAGCAAGAGGATCCAGGGACCCAGGTGAGTATGCTAGGGTCCCCGAATCCCCCTATTTCTCTGTCCTCTGATGTGCGATCACATCAGAGGACAGAGAATTACACTTTACTTTTTTTTTTTTTTTTTTTTTTTTTGCGATCGCCGGTAAACGGTTAATTACCGGCGATCGCAAATGGGTTAAAAACCCCCCGAATCATGTTCTCTGGGGTCTCAGCTACCCCCGGCAGCTGAGACCCCAGAGAAAATCCAACTCTGGGGGGCGCTATTCACTTTTTCCACAGCGCCGTTAATTAACGGCGCTGTGGTTTAAGTACCCTTAGCGCCCGCCGTTAAAAGGCGTATCGGCGGTCGCTAAGGGGCTAATGAAACTACACATAAAGCGACCGGACCACGAGTCATGAGTTATAATGGTTTCCTTGAGGTCTGGCATTCAGCCAGTACTGACAGAGTTTCTAAAGCAATTTTCTAATTTACTGTATATGCTCATCTACATACTGGAGGGGCAGAAGTGCCCCAACATTCAGTGGAAACGGGATGTGCCACGAACAATAATGCAGACTGTATGGTTCGGATTTACGATAGTTCCTCCCCGCAAACCTTGTACATTCAGGATTTCATCTCCTGGCCGCCTTCCACCAGAGTATTATACCATTATTGTGGGAGCTGGCTATACACGAGATGTACATTCAGCGTACAGTTCTCTACTGACCCGTACACTCACATCAGATGGTCGTGAGGATTCATCTTATCAGTATAAAGGCCTAAGGTCCGTCTGGTCCTTGGTATCAGAGGACTACAACTATGAGAAATGCTACGAAATTTGCCTGGAACAGAAGCTCGATCAACTTCTTCCTTCCCTGTAGTTAAAATAACACATTAGGCAAGTATTTAAAAAAAAAAAAAAAAAAGTCACAACACGAATATCAAAGATATCTATGGAACATGTTTCAGACTGCCACCTTTATCTTCCCATGTCTGGTGTCCATTAGCCAGGTCTCGGTCCTTCTCAGCCCTTATTCACATTACGAGACTTGGCATATGGTAAGGTTTTAATACTTGGAGGTTAGGACCGTCTCGAATAGAGTCACCTTGACATGGTGGGATGGCTATTATGCTTTTTTGATCAAGATTAAACTTAACCAAGTATTTTTATGCATTATTGCCATTTGCTTTAATTAGTTTTGGCTATTTGGTGGCCAGTGAGAACGTGAGCCTACACGCTGCATGCACATCTACTTACGTTCCAGTTCATCTCTTAAGTTTGTGTTAGTCAGTCATTACATAATGACTAAAGATACAAGTCTGAAACATGTTTCCTGGATATCTTTGATATTGGAGTTTCAACTCTTAGTACTTCTCTAATATATGTGCTATTTTTAACTGAAGACCTTGACACTAACCCTTTTCCTCCCTGGCTTTACATGTGCGTGCTAAGGGTGAACCAAGGAACAGTACACATCGTATACCCGGGTAATACAGGTCATAGTGTACACACCACCAAAATGGAACGCCAAATGGCGATGTACACATCCATTTTATAACAGGTTTTGGAGGTTACTTTTCATCAGATTTAGCATACAGGGGGTACGTGCAGAGACATTAGAAGTGCCAACCTGCCACCATGCCATATTACAGACAAAGCAATCAGATCTCTTCTTCACTAAAGAGGGTTTTTGTTTTTTTAAACACAGCACTAAGAGCCGCCATTATTAGTAGGACATGCCATCTCGTAAGCAAGAACTTAAAAACCAACAGCGATGGAAAGATAAAAACAAGGGCTCCTATTGGCCACTGCAAATTATACAAAAAAAAAATTTGTATATATTATATACACACGCAAACATGTGCCAAAATTTTACTCTAAGATTAGGAGAGAAAAAAATACTGATTACAGCAACTTGTAGCATCTTTGTGCTCCAGTAACTGACATTCTCGTCAGGTTTGGCCAACATTTTATGAATTGTGAAGAAACGCACATCTGCAAGTCATTTTGGGTAAAGCCTTCTGTCCCGTGCCATCTGAGCAATACTTGTGGTGAAGAACAAGGAGCCGGGCTGCCAAGAACCAACAGGACTGGATCCATGTGAGCTGGGAGATCTATAGAGAACGGATTACACACATGGCTGAAAGGCTCACTGGACGCACACTTTCCTCCTCGGGCTGCAGATAGGAGGTAGAGCATGTGCCCGGTTTCTCCTTACAGAGTCTACACAGATGAAAGCCAAACACTGTACTCAGCCATTTTATTCGGTGCCATAGACCTCTCCATTGAGCCGAGCACCCACCCAGATCTAGCATTTGTCAGCTACGGAGAGGATCGGTCATAGAGGCTTAGGGCTGGAGTACCCCTTTAAATTCCACAAGGGCAGTACAGGTGCGGCCTCACGCACCAAATACAAAGTCACACAGGAAGATCTGATCACCGTGGCAACCATACCACACTCAGAGCATATCCCTCCAGATGTCCCCAAGAGGGTCAGCTTCCCGAGCATCTGAGGGCCGCCGATCACTAGGACATCCGCAGACACAGCATGATGCAGACCTCATGTGATTACTTATCGCTAGTGATGAGCGAGTGTACTCGTTGCTCGGGGGTCCTCCGATTATTTCTTAGTGCTCGGAGATTTAGTTTTCATCGCCTCAGCTGCATGATTTATAGCTGCTAGCCAGCCTGAGTACATGTGCGGGTTGCCTGGTTGCTAGGGAACCCCCACATGTAATCAAGCAGTCCAGTAGCTGTAAATCATTCAGCTGCGCTGATGAAAACTAAATCTCCGAGCACTAAGAAATAATCGGAGGACCCCCGAGCAACGAGTACACTCGCTCATCACTATTGACAGCATGACTAAGGAAGATTTCACTTTTAGGCAGGAGGTCACTTTGGTTTCGGGTGAGAACCATTATTAGCCACAAGGGTTAAGTGTCCCCCAGCTTCCTGTGCAGCATATATATGGGAGGGAAGATGGTGACAGCACCATGACACATTACATGACAGGGTGAGGCAGTGTCACCAGGACAGAACCCTGTACATCTAGAATGTGCTGCACCCTCAGGCAGGGGATCCACTCCTAGTGCCCAGAGTTAGAGGGTCCGTGGACAAATTGCTCTTAAAGGGACAGCAACAAATCACCAATTTCTATTGTCCCCCCAGACTCGGAGCGCTGCTGATTTCCTGCAGTCCTTAGAGGGAGCACTGACAAGAGCAGCCCCCGCCCCCACTGTTATCCTGCCACACACACGGTGAAGGCAGCGCTCACACAAAGACAGTCACATGACAGTCAGCCAACCACAGCCCACAATCACATTCCAGCAGCCAATCACATCACAACTTCTAAAGTCAAACTTCCCAACAGCAATAAAAGCTGAGCGCCGATTGGCCGCTCGGGACAAATGTTTCCGTTTGTGTCCACACTGTACACGCGAGGCCGGTGGCTTCTGTCCCCTCAGCGCTTACCGGGGTCTCACAGGTGCAGAGCGCCGGGTCCCGTCCTCCCGTCCATGGCACCGCTTGCTGTGTAGGTGGAAGAAGTTTTCCGGGCAGAAATGACGTCTCCGCACAACTCTCCGCCCCGACCTGCCGGCGGCTCCAGCACAACAAAAGCGCAGCGGGGGATATCAGTGTATTGTGGCTGTGCCCAGTGCAAGTATCGGGAGGAAGCGGAGGCAGACCACGGGAAATCACATCCTCTCTCTGCCCGAGAGTGCGGACTCTGCCGGCCCCGCCACCATATATATGTGTGCTGTGCGGGCGGACTGAGGGCGGGGTCTGCTCACCGGGCAGCGCCCCCTGCTGGAGGCCGGTGCTGTGCACTGCCACCGACGCTCTAGGACAGCCCGTGCCCAGCACTGCCTGAGCTGCACTGCCTGAGCTGCACTGTGGCGGCTGCCATACAAGCCTGCGGGCTGTCCTGGATGTGTCACATCTCCTGCAGGGACCCCGAGCCGTGCTGTCATATGCTGTGTCCCTGAGCTCGTCCACCGAGGAGTGAGGGCTGTAATGTGGCACCACCACAGGGGAAATGAAAACCCCAAAGTCTTTATCTCAGTAAGTAAGAATAATTAACAAAAAACACCTGCAAAGGCTTCCTAAGGGATTAACAAGGTCCCTTAATCTGTTTCAGTAGCTCCACAATCATGGGGAAGACTGCTGACTAGTGTTGAGCATTCCATTACCGCAAGTATCGGGTATCGGCCGATACTTGCGGTATCGGAATTCCGATACCGAGATCCGATACTTTTGTGGTATCGGGTATCGGTATCGGATCCATAGTGAGGTGTAAAATAAAGAATTAAAATAACAAATATTGATATATTCACCTCCCCGGCGGCCCCTGGACATCACCGCGGGTAACCGGCCGGCTTCTTTGTTTAAAATGAGCGCGTTTAGGACCTGAGAATGACGTCGCAGCTTCTGATTGGTCGCCTGGCAGTCACATGGGCGGCACGCGACCAATCAGAAGCCGCGACATCAGAAGAGGACTGAAGATCAGAAGAGGACGTCTTGTAATGAAGATTGGAGGCGCCGGAGTGGACCAGAGACGCCCATCCGACCTGACCAGCAGCGGGACCACCCCTGGGTGAGTATAATCTAACGTCTTTTTCTCCTTTTTCAGGTAACATCGGGGGCTTATCTACAGCATTACCGAATGCTGCAGATAAGCCCCTGATGCCGATGGGCTTACCTCACCCGCGATTTTCGGGGTGACAGGTTCCCTTTAATCAAGACCACAGTCAGTGCAGGAAATATTAGAGCACCAGAAATAAACACTTGAAATAGATCACTGTTTGTAATGACACTATATAATATAGGAGTTTCACTTTTTATATTGAGGCACTGAAATAAATTAACTTTTTGATGGTATTCTAATGTTGTGAGAAGTATATACAGTCTCCTCACCCACAGCTGTCACATGCATGAGAGCTAAGGCCATAGATGGTCCTCCTGGCATACCGTTCCATGCCTGCTGACATTGGGCACTGAGGAACATCACTGCCCCCTAAGCAGTACCCTTACGAAGGCAACCACATGGAATGTATTGTGCATGTGCCCTATACTTACTACGCCACGACGGGAAAAAGAATAACCCTAGAGGTAAACTCGAAGAGTTATTACCAAGATCATAAATGACTTATTGCCAAGTGTCCCACTATTGGGACCCTCAGTGATCTTATGAGCAGAGATCTGGAACACAGAAACTGGACTGTGAAGATCTTCATATGGAATAGAATGGGGGTGCACATGGTCAACCTCATTGTTTGTGGAACCGCTGGAAAGCTGAGCACAGTCCTCCAAGTTTTGTGGTGGTCCCTTGTTTTACAAGCACTTTGCATCTAGCCATGAAAGAACTTTAGAGTAAAGGTACCGTCACACTAGACGATATCGCTAGCGATCCGTGACGTTGCAGCATCCTCGCTAGCGATATCGTCCAGTGTGACAGGCAGCAGCGATCAGGCCCCTGCTGTGCTGTCGCTGGTCGGGGAAGAAAGTCCAGAACTTTATTTGGTCGCTGGACTCCCCGTAGACATCGCTGAATCGGCGTTTAGTAACCCGATGTTTACCCTGGTTACCATCCTAAAAGTAAAAAAAAACAAACACTACATACTTACCTACAGCCGTCTGTCCTCCAGCGCTGTGCTCTGCTCTCCTCCTGTACTGGCTGTGAGCGTCGGTCAGCCGGAAGGCAGAGCGGTGACGTCACCGCTCTGCTTTCCGGCCGCTGTGCTCACACAGACAGTACAGGAGGAGTGCAGAGCACAGCGCTGGAGGACAGACGGCTGTAGGTAAGTATGTAGTGTTTGTTTTTTTTTACTTTTAGGATGGTAACCAGGGTAAACATCGGGTTACTAAGCGCGGCCCTGCGCTTAGTTACCCGATGTTTACCCTGGTTACAGGCATCGTTGGTTGCTGGAGAGCGGTCTGTGTGACAGCTCTCCAGCGGCCAAACAGCGACGCTGCAGCGATCCGGATCGTTGTCGGTATCGCTGCAGCGTCGCTAAGTGTGACGGTACCTTTAGTTTAAAGAGAATTTCTTACTTGGTTTTTCTTTATCCCATCGGGGAACAGTGTTATGTAGGGGCAGAGGCCCTGGTTCCAGCAATGCACCACTTATGGTACTTACTGGACTGCTTTTTACAGTTTTGATTGTCAGTTTTATCTGCTGCAGATCTAGCAGTTCTCTGAATGGAGAGCTCTCTATATAACGCCAACCACATCACTCATTGGCAGCTTCCTGTGCACACTATGCATAGTCCGAAGAAATGTGGTCCACTCTGTATCCTGGAGCAGTTGGTGCAGGCTGACCAAATAGTCAAAATATTCATAGGAAAACAGCCGCACACTGAAGATTAAAGTTTATGCAAAAAGTATTTTTCCTTTATTTATGTGTACAAACATCACCAGGTGTTCAGTAGCGTATAAATGGTTTGGCGGACAATAAGGTTAACGTTTCGACCAGGGATGGTCTTTGTCAAAACCTCACTTTTTAGTAAAGGTGCAGGATGTGCAAGAAAAGGGAAGGCTTAGCCCCTCCCGGGCAGTGTCTGTAGAAGCATAAGCGCGCTATGTCCGTCTCATTGGTGATGCAGTGACACTTTCAGGTTACATCGGGGGCTTATCTACATCATTACACAATGCCGGTGGCTTAGCTCACCTTCGATTTTGGGGGTGACAAGTTCCCTTTAATGAAGCTCCATAACCACCATCAGTACATGAATGCAGTGTTGAAACTACCATTAGTACATATTTTAAAAAACTGACCGTCACATCCAAACATAGACTAAGTGTGAACAGGTGCTGAGCCTAGAGTCACCAACTCGCATACAGTCAAATAAATAAGGCAGCACACTGTAGCGCTAAAACCTGCAAACGTGAAAATTGAATTGCATTGCTGCAATAGAAATATGAAAAATTGAGAAAGTTTAGCGCATAAATTGGCCAAGTTATGTGTACCTTGTAGCCACGATAAGGTATTTCTCATATACAAGGGCCTAGCAATGCCTTTCCTCTCTGAGAATAAAGTGCAGTAATGCAATTTAATTCAGGGCCGTATTTAGAGTTTCTGCTGCCCTAGGCACTTTTAGTGCTGCCTCCCCCATTGGTGAGTATGACACTATCGGTATCGACTTTGGCAAGAATCACTGATGTGAAAGTCGCCTTTTGCAGCAGATCGGGCAGTTTTTCTGCATCTGCCGTGTAACAGATCACTTACGGCAACACTGCGTTCGGCCTCATTCATTCCCCATGGGATTTGTGGCACTTGCCATCATCTGGCAAATGTGGTACCATACCTCCCAACCTTTGAAGAAGGGAAAGAGGTATAAAGTTTGCTGCGCACGTAGTGCGCCGCGGCAAAATTTAGGCCACGCCTCTGACCACACCCATTTTACAACTAGTCACACCCATATCCACATCCCAACCACACCCATTTAGCACTGCTGATCACACTGTTTCATATACAATAATTATAAACAAAAATAAATATGGCCACACAGTGCTCCATACTGTATAATGGCCACACATGATGCTCCATACTGTATAATGGCCACACATGATGCTCCATACTGTATAATGGCCACACATGATGCTCAATACTGTATAATGACCCCACATGATGTTCAATACTGTATAATGGCACCACATGATGCTCAATACTGTATAATGGCCACACATGATGCTCAATACTGTATAATGGCCACATATGATGCTCCATACTGTATAATGGCCACACATGATGCTCAATACTGTATAATGGCCACACATGATGCTCTATACTGTATAATGGCAACACATGATGCTCAATACTGTATAATGACCCCACATGATGCTCTATACTGTATAATGACCCCACATGATGCTCCATACTGTATAATGGCCACACATGATGCTCAATACTGTATAATAGCCACACATGATGCTCTATACTGTATAATGGCCACACATGATGCTCAATACTGTATAATGACCCCACATGATGCTCCATACTGTATAATGACCCCACATGATGCTCCATACTGTATAATGACCCCACATGATGCTCAATACTGTATAATGTCCCCCTCCCATCTTGTATGCATGGCTCATCTCCCACCCATCCCATATGCATGGCTCATATTCCCCCCTCCTCCTGTATGCATGGCTCAAATTCCCCCCTCCTGTATGCATGGCTCATATTCCCCCCCTCCTGTATGATGGCCCATATCCCCCCTCCTGTATGCATGGCTCATAATCCCCCCCCCCTGTATGCATGACTCATAATTCCCCCCACCTCCTGTATGCATGGCTCATATTCCACCCCCCCCTCCTGTATGCATGGCTCATAATCACCCCCCACCTCCTGTATGCATGGCTCATATTCCACCACGACCCCCTCCTGTATGCATGGCTCATAATTCCCCCCCCCCCCCCGTATGCATGGCTCATATCCCCCCTGTATGTATGGCTCATATCCCCCCACCTGTATGCATGGCTCATAATTCTCCCCCGTATGCATGGCTCATATTCCCCCTCCTCCTGTATGCATGACTCATAAATCCCCCCACCTCTTGTATGCATGGTTCATATTCCCCCTCGTATACATGGCTCATCTCTCCACGCTTCCGCTCCTTCTGCCATCTTGCATGGCTCGGCTTACCGTCCTCCTTCATCCCACCGTCCCCTGTCCTTCATACTCACGTGTCCGTCCCACACCGCACGGCCACGCCGACATCCCTCTGGCTCTGTCCCGACTCCCGATGCAGCACCTTCTTCCTGAGTGAGCGGTCCTGTGGTACCGCTCATTAAGGTCATGAATATGTGGGGGTGCCGCCCCCCGCATCGTCCCCGCCCTAGGCACGTGCCCTCAAGTGCCTAGTGGCAAATACGGCCCTGATTCAATTTTCATGTTTGCCTGTTTTGGCGCTGCAGTGTGCTGCCTTATTTATTTGACGAGTTGGTGACTCTAGGTTCAGCACATGTTCATACTTAGTCTATGTTTGGATGTGACCGTCAGTTTTTTAAAATTTGTGTTCATTAGCCTTCTGACTGAGCACTCCTCTTAGCCACAGGTGTTTTTAATCACAGCAGGACCACTACCCCTCCACAGAGAGAGAGATATTTTAGTCTATGGCTGTGTGCACACGATGCTGATTTAGTGTGGATCCGCAGCGTTTTTTTCCGCTCAGAAACGTTGCAGATCTGCAAAGTGATTTACAGTACAATGTAAATCAATAGAAAAAAAAATGCTGTGCTAAAATTCCACATGAAAAACGCTGCGGATCAAAAGAAGTAGAATGTCACTTCTTTTATGCAGAGTTGCAGCGTTTCTGCACCCTTCCATTATAGAAATCCGCAGTTGTAAAAAAATGCATGAAATCCGCATCAAATCAGCAACAAAAATGCACAAAATCTTCATAAAAAAACGCATCAAATCTGCACCTGCGTTTTCTGCCAGGGGATGCGGATTTTGTGTAGAAAATTCTGCACCCCAATCCGCAACATGTGCACATAGCCTTAGTCTTCATCTAAGTCTTTATTCTAAAATATCCCCACAAAATGCCCCTTTCCATATCTCCCCCACACTACCTCTGCATAAAATCCCTTCTATACCACTACTTCTATGTGGAGATATGAGGGTCAGTGGGTGCTCTCGTCCGTCCGCTGGACCAGCTGTTTTAAGAAAGACCGCATGGACCATGGATCATCCCACTGAACACCCGCATTCCTTACCCGTGGGCATATTAATACTCAGACAACACAAGGTGAGGGTAAAACAGTGTGGCAATACTTTATTGAACCACAAAGCGACAATAACATTCAGAACAAACCCAGCAAATACCCAAGATGGTACAAATTACAGAGTCTCCACCCTTCCGCTGACTCGCCGGATTAGAGCAGCTGCGACTTTGGGGGTTCCAGGGCCGACAACGCCCACCAGGGCCACCATGCTTTTGGCAGACACCCACACAGAGGAGGTAAAAACAAGCTTAGGAAGCTGACAGTCCATTGAGGTACATGGCCAGGTGACCGAAGGGTCCCAATCTGGCTTCTTCGAACGTCTCCACGGGGCCATGTGACCAGAGTGTCCCAACCTGGCTTCTCCGAACGTCTCCATGGGACCAAGTGCCCGGAGTGTCCCAATCTGGCTTCCACAAACATCTCCATGGATTCAGTGATGGTCAATGGAGCAGATCTGTATTCTTCCAGCTAGGGCTGTGGTCCTTAAGCTGGCATCCTGTATAATGTCTAATCTGTAATCGTGGAGCCATGGTGCCTTGGCTGTTGTTTTGTAGAGTCTACTTGCAGAAGGATAGAAATCAGTTTTTATACAGACATATGTAGTTCAGGCCATCATCCCCCGGGTCTGGGGAAGGTGGAATGAGATTAACTCTCATTGTTTAAATATTTAAGCAATCTACACAGTTTGTCCTCCCCTGTTTTGCTGGTCAGCAAGCTACATGGACTTATACAATGGGTAATCAACATATTAGCACACATAAATTGTTCAATGACCCTGCATCCCTGCCCTCAAAAGATAGCAGACAACAACTTGTAGGAGCTGATATAAGAAGTAAGCAACAGCCATTTAACAACAATTCAACAGTCAACTTTCAGATTCATATGAACAATAGTCAATGTTTCTTGACCTACTGAAAATATGCGTCTGGCATAATTAAGATTAAATGCGGTGTCATCACACCCTCCCTATATCAATCTGGAGCTAGCAGAGCAATGCCTTCACATTACTGTAGCCACTTCTCAGATTAGAGGAGGGTTTGTTTTTTTTTAATAGAAGATATAAGGGAACAGTATCAATATATGCAATGTATACATCTGCTTTATACTGATGCGCACAAGGCCTAGAAACCCTCAAGTCATTACAGTGCTGTGAGCTAAATACAGTTAGGTCCATATATATTTGGACAGAGACAACATTTTTCTAATTTTATTTATAGACATTACCACAATGAATTTTAAACAAAACAATTCAGATGCAGTTGAAGTTCAGACTTTCAGCTTTCATTTAAGGGTATCCACATTAAAATTGGATGAAGGGTTTAGGAGTTTCAGCTCCTTAACATGTGCCACCCTGTTTTTAAAGGGACCAAAAGTAATTGGACAGATTCAATAATTTTAAATAAAATGTTCATTTTTAGTACTTGGTTGAAAACCCTTTGCTGGCAATGACTGCCTGAAGTCTTGAACTCATGGACATCACCAGACGCCGTGTTTCCTCCTTTTTGATGCTCTGCCAGGCCTTCACTGCAGTGGTTTTCAGTTGCTGTTTGTTTGTGGGCCTTTCTGTCTGAAGTTTAGTCTTTAACAAGTGAAATGCATGCTCAATTGGATTGAGAGCAGGTGACTGACTTGGCCATTCAAGAATAGTCCACTTCTTTGCTTTAATAAACTCCTGGGTTGCTTTGGCTTTATGTTTTGGGTCATTGTCCATCTGTAGTATGAAACGACGACCAATCAGTTTGGCTGCATTTGGCTGGATCTGAGCACACAGTATGTCTCTGAATACCTCAGAATTCATTCGGCTGCTTCTGTCCTGTGTCACATCATCAATACACACTAGTGACCCAGTGCCACTGGCAGCCATGAATGCCCAAGCCATCACACTGCCTCCGCCGTGTTTTACGGATGATGTGGTATGCTTTGGATCATGAACTGTACCTCGCCTTCGCCATACTTTTCTCTTTCCATCATTCTGGTAGAGGTTGATCTTGGTTTCATCTGTCCAAAGAATGTTCTTCCAGAACTTTGCTGACTTTTTTAGATGTTTTTTAGCATAGTCCAGTCTAGCCTTTTTATTCTTGAATCTTGTGAGTGGCTTGCACCGTGCAGTGAACCCTCTGTATTTACTTTCATGCAGTCTTCTCTTTATGGTAGATTTGGATATTGATACGCCTACCTCCTGGAGAGTGTTGTCACTTGGTTGGCTGTTGTGAAGGGGTTTCTCTTGACCATGGAGATTATTCTGCGATCATCCACCACTGTTGTCTTCCGTGGGCGCCCAGGTCTTTTTGCATTGATGAGTTCACCAGTGCTTTCTTTCTTTCTCAGGATGTACCAAATTGTAGATTTTGCCACTCCTAATATTGTAGCAATTTCTCGGATGGGTTTTTTCTGTTTTCGCAGCTTAAGGATGGCTTGTTTCACCTGCATGGAGAGCTCCTTTGACCGCATGTTTACTTCACAGCAAAATCTTCCAAATGCAAGCACCACACCTCAAATCAACTCCAGGCCTTTTATCTGCTTAATTGAGAATGACATAACGAAGGGATTGCCCACACCATTCCATGAAATAGCTTTGGATTCAATTGTCCAATTACTTTCGGTCCCTTTAAAAACAGGGTGGCGCATGTTAAGGAGCTGAAACTCCTAAACCCTTCATCCAATTTTAATGTGGATACCCTCAAATGAAAGCTGAAAGTCTGAACTTCAACTGCATCTGAATTGTTTTGTTTAAAATTCATTGTGGTAATGTCTATAACCAAAATTAGAAAAATGTTGTCTCTGTCCAAATATATATGGACCTAACTGTATATGGGAGGAGATGTGGATATCTGGAGTTCATCAATCATGGAACATAATAATGTCCTCATTGCCATAAATGACAACAGCAAATCCATTCCGTGATGTATGCTTTGCTTCTGAGCATATGGCAGTACATTGATATGGACGGGAGCAGGAACGGTGGCGGTGCTTTGCTTTCTGTCTAGCTAGACTCACATTACAATCTTTGATTCTCGGATGTGCTTTTTTTTTTTACTATTTCTAGGTTTTGTGTTCTTTTTATGACAAATACATTAATATTTTCAGAAATGAGAAATAAATATAAGCAAATTGCCATACATTTGCATCTTCTATCATCCCTACATGCAATTGTATGCAAGATCTCATTCTTTTTAACCCCTTAACGACCGCCGATACGCCTTTTAACAGCGGCCGCTAAGGATACTTAAACCACAGCGCCGTTAATTAACGGCGCTGTGGAAAAAGTCCATAGCGCCCCCAGAGGCCGATTTTCTCCGGGGTCTCGGCTGCCGAGGGTAGCCGAGACCCCAGAGAACATGATTCGGGGGTTTTTAACCCACCCCGCATTTGCGATCGCCGGCAATTAACCGTTTACCGGCGATCGCAAAAAAAAAAAAAAAAAGCGATCTCTTTTTAATTTCTCTGTCCTCCGATGTGATCGCACATCGGAGGACAGAGAAAAGGGGTCCCAGGTGGCCCCCCAATACTCACCTAGCTCCCCCGATGCTCCTCGTGTCTCCCGGTGGGCGCCGCCATCTTCAAAATGGCGGGCGCATGCGCAGTGCGCCCGCCGGCCGACACCGGGAGAATCTTTGGGGTCTCGGCTGCCGGGGGTAGCCGAGACCCCAAAGAGCATGATCGGGGTCGGTATTACCGACCCCTGTTTTGCGATCACCGGTAATTAACTGTTTACCGGCGACCGCAAAAAAAAAAAAAAAGTAAAGTGTAATTCTCTGTCCTCTGATGTGATCGCACATCAGAGGACAGAGAAATAGGGGGATTCGGGGACCCTAGCATACTCACCTAGGTCCCTGGATCCTCTTGCTGCTCCTCCTGGCCGCCGGCAGAAGAACATGGCGGACGCATGCCCAGTGCGCCCGCCATCTGTCTCCATCTGCCGGCCGGCAGGAGAACAGCAGTTGGGGCTAAAATTAGGGTTAGGGGTAGGGTTAGGGGTAGGGGTAGGGTTAGGGGTAGGGTTAGGGGTAGGGGTAGGGTTAGGGGCAGGGTTAGGGCTACGGTTAGGGCTAGGGTTGGGGCTAAATTTAGGGTTAGGGTTGGGGCTAAATTTAGGGTTAGGGTTGGGGCTAAACTTAGGGTTAGGCTTCTTTCACACTTATGTCGGTACGGGGCCGTCGCAATGCGTCGGCCCGACATACCGATGCACGTTGTGAAAATTGTGCACAACGTGGGCAGCAGCTGTAGTTTTTCAACGCACCCGCTGCCCAATCTATGTCCTGGGGAGGAGGGGGCGGAGTTACGGCCACGCATGCGCGGTCAGAAATGGCGGATGCGACGTACAAAAAAACGTTTCATTAAAGTTTTTTTGTGCCGACGCTCCGCCAAAACACAACTGATCCAGTGCACGACGGACGCGACGTGTGGCCATCCGTCACGATCCGTCAGCAATACAAGTCTATGGGCAAAAAACGCATCCTGCGGGCACATTTGCAGGATCAGTTTCTTGTCCAAAACGACGGATTGCGACGGAATGCCAAACGACGCAAGTGTGAAAGTAGCCTTAGGGCTAGGGTTAGGGTTGGGGCTAAAGTTAGGGCTAGGGTTGGGGCTAAAGTTAGGGTTAGAGCTGGGATTAGGGTTAGGGTTTGGATTAGGGTTGGTATTAGGGTTAGGGTTGGCATTAGGGTTACGCTTGGGATTAGGGTTAGGTTTGGGATTAGGGTTAAGGTTAGGGTTGTGATTAGGGGTGTATTGGGATTAGGGTTAGGTTTGAGGTTAGGGTTGAGATTAGGATTAGGGGTGTGTTGGATTTAGGGTTTTGATTAGGGTTATGGTTAGGGTTGACATTAGGGTTGTTTTGGGGTAAGGGTTGTGATTATGGTTAGGGTTAGTGATTAGGATTATGGATCAGGTTGGGATTAGGGTTAGGGGTGTGTTGGGGTTAGGGTTGGAGCTAGAATTGGGGGGTTTCCACTGTTTAGGTACATCAGGGGGTCTCCAAACACGACAGCCAATTTTGCGCTCAAAAAGTCAAATGGTGCTCCCTCCCTTCTGAGCTCTGCCGTGCGCCCAAACAGTGGGTTACCCCCACATATGGGGCATCAGCGTACTCGGGATAAATTGGACAACAACTTCTGGGGTCCAATTTCTTTTGTTACCCTTGTGAAAATAAAAACTTGGAGGCTACAAAATCTTTTTTGTGGAAAAAAAAATATTTTTTATTTTCACGACTCTGCATTCTAAACTTCTGTGAAGCACTTGGGCATTCAAAGTTCTCACCACACATCTAGATAAGTTCCTTGGGGGGTCTAGTTTCCAAAATGGGGTCACTTGTGGGGGGTTACTACAGTTTAGGTACATCAGGGGCTCTGCAATCGCAACATAATGCCCACAGACCATTCTATCAAAGTCTGCATTCCAAAAAGGCGCTCCTTCCCTTCCGAGCTCTGCCGTGCGCCCAAACAGTCGTTTACCCCCACATATGGCGCATCAGCGTACTCGGGATAAATTGGACAACAACTATTGCAGTCCAGTTTCTCCTGTTACCCTTGTGAAAATAAAAACTTGGGGGCTACAATATCTTTTTTGTGGAAAAAAAAAATATTTTTTATTTTCACGACTCTGCATTCTAAACTTCTGTGAAGCACTTGGGCATTCAAAGTTCTCACCACACATCTAGATAAGTTCCTTGGGGGGTCTAGTTTCCAAAATGGGGTCACTTGTGGAGGGTTTCTACTGGTTAGGTACATCAGGGGCTCTGCAAACGCAACATACCGTATATACTCGAGTATAAGCCGAGATTTTCAGCCCAAAATTTTGGGCTGAAAGTGCCCCTCTCGGCTTATACTCGAGTCAAGGTGGGTGGCAGGGTCGGCGGGTGAGGGGGAGAGGGCGCTGAGGCATACTTACCTAGTCCCAGCGATCCTCGCGCCGTCCCTGCCGTCCCACGGTCTTCTGTGCTGCAGCTTCTTCCCCTCTTCAGCGGTCACGTGGGACCGCTCATTACAGAAATGAATAAGCGGCTCCACCTCCCATAGGGGTGGAGCCGCCTATTCATTCCTCTAATCAGCGGTGCCGGTGACCGCTGATAGAGAAAGAAGCTGCGGCACCGAAGACCAGGCAGAGGGACAGCGCGAGGATCGCCAGGACTAGGTAAGTATAGCATATTCACCTGTCCTCGTTCCAGCCGCCGAGCGTCGCTCCATCTTCCCGGCCGGCGCCTCCATCTTCCCGGCGTCTGCGCTCTGACTGTTCAGGCAGAGGGCGCGATGACGCATATAGTGTGCGCGGCGCCCTCTGCCTGATCAGTCAGAGCGGAGACGCCGGGAAGATGGAGGCGCCGGAACGAGACGCCGGGAGCTGCAATCAAGGGAGGTGAGTATGTGTTTTTTTTTTTTTATTGCAGCAGCAGCGGCGGCAGAGATTTATGTGGAGCATCTATGGGGCACAATGAACGGTGCAGAGCACCGTATATGGCACATCTATGGGGCACAGTGAACGGTGCAGAGCACCGTATATGGCACATCTATGGGGCACAGTGAACGGTGCAGAGCACCGTATATGGCACATCTATGGGGCACAGTGAACGGTGCAGGGCACCGTATATGGCACATCTATGGGGCACAGTGAACGGTGCAGAGCACCGTATATGGCACATCTATGGGGCACAGTGAACAGTGCAGAGCACCGTATATGGCACATCTATGGGGCACAGTGAACGGTGCAGGGCACCGTATATGGCACATCTATGGGGCACAGTGAACGGTGCAGGGCACCGTATATGGCACATCTATGGGGCACAGTGAACGGTGCAGGGCACCGTATATGGCACATCTATGGGGCACAGTGAACGGTGCAGAGCACCGTATATGGCACATCTATGGGGCACAGTGAACGGTGCACAGCACCGTATATGGCACAGCTATGGGGAAATATGAACGGTGCAGAGCACTGTATGGCACAGCTATGGGGAAATAATGATCTATTTTTATTTTTGAAATTCACCGGTAAATGCTGCATTTCCACCCTAGGCTTATACTCGAGTCAATAAGTTTTCCCAGTTTTTTGTGGCAAAATTAGGGGGGTCGGCTTATACTCGGGTCGGCTTATACTCAAGTATATACGGTAATACCCGCAGACCATTCTATCAAAGTCTGCATTCCAAAACGGCGCTCCTTCCTTCCGAGCTCTGCCGTGCGCCCAAACAGTGGTTTACCCCCACATATGGGGTACCAGCATACTCAGGACAAATTGGACAACAACTTTTGGGGTCCAATTTCTCTTGTTACCCTTGTGAAAATAAAAACTTGGGGGCTACAAAATCTTTTTTGTGGAAAAAAAAATATTTGTTATTTTCACGGCTCTGCATTATAAACTTCTGTGAAGCACTTGGGCATTCAAGGTTCTCACCACACATCTAGATAAGTTCCATGGGGGGTCTAGTTTCCAAAATGGGGTCACTTGTGGGGGATTTCTACTGTTTAGGCACATCAGGGGCTCTCCAAACGCGACATGGCGTCCGATCTCAATTCCAGCCAATTCTATATTGAAAAAGTAAAACGGCACTCCTTCTCTTCCAAGCTCTGCGGTGCGCCCTAACAGTTGTTTACCCCCACATATTGGGTATCAGCGTACTCAGGAGAAATTGCACAACAACTTTTGTGGTCTAATTTCTCCTGTTACCCTTGTGAAAATAAAAATTTGTGGGCAAAAAGATCATTTTTGTGTAAACAAAAGCGATTTTTTTATTTTCATGGCTCTATGTTATAAACTTCTGTGAAGCACTTGGGGGTTCAAAGTGCTCACCACACATCTAGATAAGTTCCTTAAGGGGTCTAGTTTCCAAAATGGTGTCACTTGTGGGGAGTTTCCACTGTTTAGGCACATCAGAGGCTCTCCAAACGCGACATGGCGTCCGATCTCAATCCCAGCCAATTCTGCATTGAAAAAGTCAAACGGCGCTCCTTCACTTCTAAGTTCTGCGGTGCGCCCTAACAGTGGTTTACCCCCACATATGGGGTATTGGCGTATTCAGGAGAAATTGCATAACAAAATTTATCGTTACATTTCTGTTTTTACACTTGTGAAAATAAAAAAAATGGTTCTGAATTAAGATGTTTGCAAAAAACAGTTAGGCCGCCGTCACACATGCGAGTTTTACGGACGTAAGAGCGCAGAATCTACGTCCGTAAAACTCGCAAAAAATACGGCACAATTATTCTCTATGCCCCTGCTCCTATTTGCCGTATTTTACTGATCAGTATTATACGGCTTTCTACGGCCGTACAAAATCGCAGCATGCTGCGTTTGTCACCGTACTGCGCAAGAAATACGCCAATGAAAGTCTATGGAAGCGTGAAAAATACGGATTACACACGGACAAGCAGTGTGACTTGCGAGAAATACGCAGCGCTGTTAGAGAGAAAAGCCGGTAATTCAGTGCGGTGTACAGTAAAATCACACTGACAGCTTACAGTAGAATAGGTAGAATAAATGTGTACACATAGAATAGGTATATATATATATATATATGTCAGTGAGACACATATATGTATATATATTAATATTTATTCCAGCGCTAGACAGCTTGAAAGCCGGTAATTCAATTACCGGCTTTTTCCTTCTCCTTCCTAAAACCCGACATGATTTGAGACATGGTTTACATACAGTAAACCATGTCTTCTCTCCATTTTTTTTGCAGATTCCACACTACTAATGTCAGTAGTGTGTATCTGCAAAATTTGGCCGTTCTAGCTCTTAAAATAAAGGGTTAAATGGCGGAAAAAATTGGCGTGGGCTCCCGCGCAATTTTCTCCGCCAGAGTAGTAAAGCCAGTGACTGAGGGCAGATATTAATAGCCTGGAGAGGGTCCACGGTTATTGGCCCCCCCCTGGCTAAAAATATCTGCCCCCAGCCACCCCAGAAAAGGCACATCTGGAAGATGCGCCTATTCTGGCACTTGGCCACTCTCTTCCCATTCCCGTGTAGCGGTGGGATATGGGGTAATGAAGGGTTAATGCCACCTTGCTATTGTAAGGTGACATTAAGCCTAATTAATAATGGAGAGGCGTCAATTATGACACCTATCCATTATTAATCCAATACTAGTAAAGGGTTAAATAAAACACAAACACATTTTTTAAAATTATTTTAATGAAATAAAAACAATGGTTGTTGCAGTATTTTATTCAACGCCCAATCCAGTCACTGAAGACCCTCGTTCTGTGAGTAAAAAAACATAATAAACCAACAATATACTTACCCTCCGCAGATCTGTAACGTCCAACGATGTAAATCCTTCTGAAGGGGTTAAAACATTTTGCAGCAAGGAGCTGTGCTAATGCAGGCTGCTCCTCGCTGCAAAACCCCAGGGAATGAGGCTAAAAATAGATCAATGATCTATATTTAGCTTCATTTGCGGTGAGGCGCCCTCTGCTGGCTGTTCATAGATCGTGGGAAATTACCTAGAAAGCCAGGGAGCTTAATTGAATTACCGGCTCTCAAGCTGTCTAGCGCTGGAATAAATATTAATATATATACATATATGTGTCTCACTGACATATATATATATATATATATATACCTATTCTATGTGTACACATTTATTCTACCTATTCTACTGTAAGCTGTCAGTGTGATTTTACTGTACACCGCACTGAATTACCGGCTTTTCTCTCTAATATATGTGTCTACTGACACATATATATATATATATATATATATATATATATATATAGACAGTATATATATATTTTCTTTTCTTTTTGGGACACATGGATCACTTCTATAGCGGTATGTTGGTTTTGCTAGCCTGCGAGAAAACCACGCAGTACGGATGCCATACGGATTACATACGGAGGATGCCATGCGCAAAAAACGCTGACACACCCTGCCTACGGAGGAGCTACGGACCACTTTTTTCGGGACTTTTCAGCGTATTACGGCCGTAATATACGGACCGTATTGTTTTACGCTGTGTGTGACGCCGGCCTTAAATGTTAATTTTTTCCTTCCACATTGTTTCAGTTCCTGTGAAGCACGTTAATAAACTTCTTGAATGTGGTTTTGAGAACCTTGAGGGGTGTAGTTTTTAGAATGGTGTCACACTTCATTATTTTCTATCATATAGACCCCTCAAAATGACTATAAATGTGATGTGGTCCCTAAAAAAAATGGTGTTGTAAAAATGAGAAATTGCTGGTCAAATTTTAACCCTTATAACTCCCTAACAAAAAAAAATGTTGTTTCCAAAATTGTGCTGATGTAAAGTAGACATGTGGGAAATGTTATTTATTAACTATTTTTCGTGACATATCTCTCTGATTTAAGGGCATAAAAATACAAAGTTTGAAAATTGCAAAATTTTAAATATTTTCGCCATATTTCCGTTTTTTTCATAAATAATCGCAAGTAATATCGAAGAAATGTTACCACTAACATGAAGTACAATATGTCACGAAAAAACAATCTCAGAATCAGCGGGATCCGTTGAAGCGTTCCAGAGTTATAACCTCATAAAGTGACAGTGGTCAGAATTGCAAAAATTGGCTTGGTCATTAAGTACCAAATTGGCTCTGTCACTAAGGGGTTAATATCATTTAATAGTTAAATACTTCTAGTGCTGTGTGTCAGGGCAGATGTCATTCAGAGACATTTGTGGCTCCTTATTGTCACAACAAGTACACCCATTGTTATTCTCGCCTGCAATCTGACCATTCGCTGTGGTGCAAAACTCCTGCACATTGGGCTTTATAACTTTTTTCAGTCCAAGTTAGGGTCGGTTTACTCTTAAATCAGGGCCTCTGTGACAAATTATGTCATCGTACAGGAAGAAAAAGAGCATCCAGCTGCGCTTCTTTTTTGGTTACAATGACAGACACCCTAACGGGAGCAAAACAGACATCATAATACTCATTGGGCTCCATCTGTAGGTATTTGCGACCATGTTGGTACAGAGATGTTTCTCGCAGGAGTTTCATTTTTCTGCTCCACATTTAGACGTGCGTGATTTCTCTCTTACGTAAATACACTGACCGTTGTTCATCAGTGTTTTGGGCCTGAGTTTCACCGGTGTCTGTGTGTCAGTTTGTACCATCAGTGGTTTGGATCTGAGTTTCACTGGTGTCATTGTGTCAGTTTGTACCATCAGTGGTTTGGATCTGAGTTTCAATGGTGTCATTGTGTCAGTTTGTACCATCAGTGTTTTGGATCTGAGTTTCACTGGTGTCAGTGTGTCAGTTTGTACCATCAGTGTTTTGGATCTGAGTTTCACTGAAGAAAAAGAGCATCCAGCTGCGCTTCTTTTTTGTTACAATGACAGACACCCTAACGGGAGCAAAACAGACATCATAATACTCATTGGGCTCCATCTGTAGGTATTTGCGACCATGTTGGTACAGAGATGTTTCTCGCAGGAGTTTCATTTTTCTGCTCCACATTTAGACGTGCGTGATTTCTCTCTTACGTAAATACACTGACCGTTGTTCATCAGTGGTTTGGATCTGCGTTTCACCGGTGTCTGTGTGTCAGTTTGTACCATCAGTGGTTTGGATCTGAGTTTCACTAGTGTCAGTTTGTACCATCAGTGTTTTGGATCTGAGTTTCACTGGTGTCAGTGTGTCAGTTTGTACCATCAGTGTTTGTTTTGGATCTGAGTTTCACTGGTGTCAGTTTGTACCATCAGTGGTTTGGATCTGAGTTTCACCGGTGTCAGTCTGTACCATTGTCAAGGTAAAAATATATGTCTTTATACACTTTTGTACTTTTATATATTCTTATGCTGTGAAACAATAAGTTTTTCTTTTTCATGCTTGCTGATGCAAATTTGACTGTATTTAAGATGGCTGCCAGTATTCACCTTTGCCCCACTTTCAGGCTGAAAGAACAAGTTGCACATTCCAGAAGGACAAGTAACATTTTTCTGGAATTCGAAAACAAGATGTGGACAAAGAAAAGATTCATCAGATGAAGTCAGACCAACCAGAAGAACCGAATACTAGATACATTGCTTAACCCCTGCCTATCCCCGCCCTCTGCACACCTTCCCCCAATAGATCATGTAATATTGTGTATCAGGAAATAAAGTTCAGTTGTTGTTGCTGTGACGTTCCCACTACGTGTGGACACACGAGCATGCTATGAGTTTGAACCAGCATTATGTCTGACTCATTCTTATCCGGTACCAACATGCTCCTAATCTGATTTGGAATGACTGGTGGATGAAGGGTATTGTCGTGACGACCCCGACAATTTGGCGCAACCAACGTGGGGCGTGGCCCGTGATCCGAGACCCCCTGGACCCATGCCTGGACGTCCGTGGACGACACCCGTAGTGGCTGACCTCGAGGACTGATCACCCTCCAAGCACGGTAAGTGGAGATCACATACTATGTATGTGTCACACTTGCTAGTGTTTCAGCCATTATTGGTTAGTCTGTGGTCTCCTTGGGTCTGGGGAGTGACCGGTCGAGTGGTGAGACCGAGCGCGATCCCGTGCCACGCTTCGAACCAGCAACTGAGAGACGTCGCACTCTGCGCGTCCTCGTGTACACCACACCTCCTCCACCGGTCATTGTACTCCATTCAACCACCCTACCCGTGACTGTTGCCTAGTAGTGATAGAGTGAAAGATTGAGGAAGTTTGTGGATTGGGGGCGGCTGAGAGAAGGGATAGGAGACGCAGCCTCTGTGATATTGTACCAACTAGGTAATTAAGACGTCCCGAGAGGGGACCACCTATTTTTCTGTGGAGGGCTCTCACTAGGAGACCGCCTCCCGACTTGTTAGAATATCGTGACAGGGTAGACTGTTAATCACGGGTGTTCAGGTTAGGGACAGGATATCGAGCGCGAGGCTCTTTATTCATGACACGTCGAACGAGAAGCTCCGTGTTACGGACACACGTGTTGTTACCGCTGTCAGTGATCCTGGGCTGCAGCAGGGCATAGTATTCTGTGAGTCATGTTGCGTCTCTTATGGCAGAAGAAGTCCGTGCCCCACAAGTTCGATGAGGATGCTGTGGAAGTCAAGACAATAGTAGAGTCACGGGAGGGCAAGAAGGCAGTCAAGAATGTTGAGAGATTGTATAAGCATGTAGGATTGCCCTCGTCAGGGAGATTGCAGCCGTCTACATGGCACCATCTCATGGAGAACAAAAAGGGCATATTGAAAGATAAAGGACTGTTAGAACAAGTGCAAGCTCATCTGCGAGTTGCGCGAGGATAAAGAATGAGGGATGGAAAGAGGTTGATGGAGAGGGAGGATGAGAGGATGCAGAGCCCGTGTTTGGCTATAAAATACCTCAATTATTAGTTTTTCTGAGGTGTTCTGGCATAGGAATTGTGTGAAGGTTTTGTAGAAATTAATTGAGTCTGAGAACTGCTGTATTTCGTCACTCTGTGTGGTTTTCCGAGACACCCAATGGGAGGGGTGAACCCGTGCGTGAATTGTTTGTGATTTTTCCTCTTTGTGCTGCGGGCCAGAGAAAGGGGGGCTAGCTGCGCTGAAGAATATGGAGTTGTGTATATTCTGTCCTTGGTTCAGTACGCGCTGAGTCCAGAAGAGTTTAACCCAGTCTGTATCAGCAGTTGCAGCGATCCTCACTCGCTCTCTAGTCCCCCTCCCCTCGCAGCTTCAAGGACACAACTCGCAGCTCGCTTCCTTATCAGTGGCCCAAGAAGCAGAAGACTTCAGCTCCAGCTCCCCCTCCCTTACACAAATCCAGTCTTACGCTCCAATATTCATTTTAACCCTGTGTCTGGAAATCTCTCTCGCCATGTTAATTCTCAGACCAAGACAGGACAGATGGATTTGTAAATATTGCGGTCAGACAAACCCAGACTGGAGAAATGCTTGTATAATCTGTGCTGCAAATCGACCTAAGTGAATTACACTGATTCCTGTCCAGATAAGATCACATGTAGTGATATAAAAAGCTGACACAGGATTGTGGTTAGTGGGGACATTAATTTTTGGGAGTAGGCTGACAGTAATCCTTTTGGGAAGGAGCTGTAGACCAGCATGTCATGTCACCCCCAACTGGTCATCTAGTCACCCCCACCACCAGAGAACTAACCACATCAGGTAGTGTAAGACAGATACAGGAGTATTATCCCTGAAAGCCCTCTGACTAGCTAGCTACGCTAAAATGATTGGCTGACCCTGAGAACAAACCTTTCCCATTTTACAGACAAAGATAATATGATGGACGTATAGGTGCACCTGAGCAGACCTAGAGAGTTGGTGAGCCAAGATGATGGTCAGATGGTATTTATGTTATATAACCCCTATGTAGATGAGTATAATGAGATGTATATCTTACATGCCCTTTCCACGGTTATGATGGCCCTGATAGGCCCAGATCCACCCCCAATAATGCCTGTAAAAAAAAAAAAAAAAAAAGGGGGGGATAGTGTTGTTAACCCTGTCAGTTAGAATATGCCTATGTCACGTTACTTCAGTATGTGGGTAATTTTTGTTTTTTTTTGTTGTGTGCACAGACAGAGCAGGAAGCCATTGTTGCCACTGTTAGTTTTCACAAGTATCTGGCAGATCTGAACTGTCGGGTTTCGGCCTTGAAACTTCGGTTCTGCCTTGGTCAAGTGATATTTTTGGGTCACTGTCTCCTTCAGGGTGCCAGACACCTCACAGAAGAAAGGAGAGAAATAGCCGTCAGCTCCCTTCCATTCCCAAAAGATGAGACTGAACTCCAGCGTTTCCTTGGATTATGTACTTATTGTTGTCAGTGGATACCGGACGCATCCCGCATAATGTTACCTCTCTACAAGGCCCTGAAAGACTGTTCAAGATATGGTGATGATTTTGGCAGACTCCACACAGGATACGCTGTTACTACGGAAGACACTGTAGTGCACGGAGCTGCACTCCCTCCCTCCCTGTCAGCACAAGCCAAAGACAGGCGGGCTAATATACACGGACTCACAGTATGCATTTGGTATTGCTCATGATTTCGGAGCCCTATGGGCCAATCGAGGGTTTGTTACTACCGCCGGGACTCAGTGAAGAATGCTGAAGCTGTTAAAACCCTCATGGACTCAATCGAATTACCTACTCAGGTGGCCATTACCAAAGTTAAGGAGCACGGTACTATGGAACAGGCCACAGACTGTTGGTAATGCCTTTGCGGATATGCAAGCAAAAAGCTGCTGCTTTCCTACCAGTTGAACCGCCCATACCAGCTATGGTGACCACACGCTCTCAGCGTAAACAGTTACAAGAAACACTGACTCTACAGGAACCTGATGATCTATGCCAGACTGAGGATTTCTGCCGGACCCC
Organism: Ranitomeya imitator; assembly: GCF_032444005.1. Lineage (NCBI taxonomy): Eukaryota > Metazoa > Chordata > Amphibia > Anura > Dendrobatidae > Ranitomeya > Ranitomeya imitator. The sequence continues at coordinate 429,906,698 of NC_091282.1, read as the reverse complement.
GCAAGACCGCTTAATGACGATGCCGAGAATGTCTCCAAAGGAAGAAGTGAAGCAGTGGAAAGCTGATGGAGCACGTATGGACAATGGTCGCTGGAAAAAGGACCAACTTGTGTGTCTCCCTAAGCGGATGTTATGGCTGGCAATCAGGCAACACAGCGTGCAGTAATCAGCGCACATACAGAGATCTGGCAATAACCAAAAACAATAGGACGAGCTCTGAGACGTGGAATCTCTGTAGACTGCAGTACCTGATCTATCCTCACAACAACTATAAGCAGCAGTGGATTGCGCCTATCAACTACCTATGCAACTCGGCACTGCCTGAGGAGCTGACTAGCCTGAAGATAGAAATACAAGCCTGACTTACCTCAGAGAAATACCCCAAAGGAATAGGGAGCCCCCCACATATAATGACTGTTAGCAAGATGAAAAGACAAACGTAGGAATGAAATAGATTCAGCAAAGTGAGGCCCGATATTCTAGACAGAGCGAGGATAGCAAAGAGAACTATGCAGTCTACAAAAAACCCTAAAACGAAAACCACGCAAAGGGGCAAAAAGACCCACCGTGCTGAACTAACAGCACGGCGGTGCACCCCTTTGCTTCTCAGAGCTTCCAGCAAAAGTTAATAGCAAGCTGGACAGAAAAAACAGTAAACAAACTAGAAGCACTTATCTAGCAGAGCAGCAGGCCCAAGGAAAGATGCAGTAGCTCAGATCCAACACTGGAACATTGACAAGGAGCAAGGAAGACAGACTCAGGTGGAGCTAAATAGCAAGGCAGCCAACGAGCTCACCAAAACACCTGAGGGAGGAAGCCCAGAGACTGCAATACCACTTGTGACCACAGAAGTGAACTCAGCCACAGAATTCACAACAGTACCCCCCCCTTGAGGAGGGGTCACCGAACCCTCACCAGAACCCCCAGGCCGACCAGGATGAGCCACATGAAAGGCACGAACAAGATCTGGGGCATGGACATCAGAGGCAAAAACCCAGGAATTATCTTCCTGAGCATAACCCTTCCATTTGACCAGATACTGGAGTTTCCGTCTAGAGACACGAGAATCCAAAATCTTCTCCACAATATACTCCAATTCCCCCTCCACCAAAACAGGGGCAGGAGGCTCCACAGATGGAACCATAGGTGCCACGTATCTCCTCAACAACGACCTATGGAATACATTATGTATGGAAAAGGAGTCTGGGAGGGTCAGACGAAAAGACACCGGATTGAGAATCTCAGAAATCCTATACGGACCAATAAAACGAGGTTTAAATTTAGGAGAGGAAACCTTCATAGGAATATGACGAGAAGATAACCAAACCAGATCCCCAACACGAAGTCGGGGTCCCACACGGCGTCTGCGATTAGCGAAAAGCTGAGCCTTCTCCTGGGACAAGGTCAAATTCTCCACTACCTGAGTCCAGATCTGCTGCAACCTGTCCACCACATAATCCACACCAGGACAGTCCGAAGACTCAACCTGTCCTGAAGAGAAACGAGGATGGAACCCAGAATTGCAGAAAAATGGAGAGACCAAGGTAGCCGAGCTGGCCCGATTATTAAGGGCGAACTCAGCCAACGGCAAAAATGACACCCAATCATCCTGGTCAGCGGAAACAAAACATCTCAGATATGTTTCCAAGGTCTGATTGGTTCGTTCGGTCTGGCCATTAGTCTGAGGATGGAAGGCCGAGGAAAAAGATAGGTCAATGCCCATCCTACCACAAAAGGCTCGCCAGAACCTCGAGACAAACTGGGAACCTCTGTCAGAAACAATATTCTCAGGAATGCCATGTAAACGAACCACATGCTGGAAGAACAAAGGCACCAAATCAGAGGAGGAAGGCAATTTAACCAAGGGCACCAGATGGACCATTTTAGAAAAGCGATCACAGACCACCCAAATGACCGACATTTTTTGAGAAACGGGAAGGTCAGAAATGAAATCCATCGAAATATGTGTCCAAGGCCTCTTCGGGACCGGCAAGGGCAAAAGCAACCCACTGGCACGTGAACAGCAGGGCTTAGCCCTAGCACAAATTCCACAGGACTGCACAAAAGCACGCACATCCCGTGACAGAGATGGCCACCAGAAGGATCTAGCAACCAACTCCCTGGTACCAAAGATACCTGGATGACCGGCCAGCACCGAACAATGAAGTTCAGAGATAACTTTACTAGTCCACCTATCAGGGACGAACAGTTTCTCGGCCGGACAACGATCAGGTTTATTAGCCTGAAATTTCTGCAACACTCTCCGCAAATCAGGGGAGATGGCAGACACAATGGCTCCTTGTACTGTTATGGCTGGCAATCAGGCAACACAGCGTGCAGTAATCAGCGCACATACAGAGATCTGGCAATAACCAAAAACAATAGGACGAGCTCTGAGACGTGGAATCTCTGTAGACTGCAGTACCTGATCTATCCTCACAACAACTATAAGCAGCAGTGGATTGCGCCTATCAACTACCTATGCAACTCGGCACTGCCTGAGGAGCTGACTAGCCTGAAGATAGAAATACAAGCCTGACTTACCTCAGAGAAATACCCCAAAGGAATAGGCAGCCCCCCACATATAATGACTGTTAGCAAGATGAAAAGACAAACGTAGGAATGAAATAGATTCAGCAAAGTGAGGCCCGATATTCTAGACAGAGCGAGGATAGCAAAGAGAACTATGCAGTCTACAAAAAACCCTAAAACGAAAACCACGCAAAGGGGCAAAAAGACCCACCGTGCCGAACTAACAGCACGGCGGTGCACCCCTTTGCTTCTCAGAGCTTCCAGCAAAAGTTAATAGCAAGCTGGACAGAAAAAACAGTAAACAAACTAGAAGCACTTATCTAGCAGAGCAGCAGGCCCAAGGAAAGATGCAGTAGCTCAGATCCAACACTGGAACATTGACAAGGAGCAAGGAAGACAGACTCAGGTGGAGCTAAATAGCAAGGCAGCCAACGAGCTCACCAAAACACCTGAGGGAGGAAGCCCAGAGACTGCAATACCACTTGTGACCACAGAAGTGAACTCAGCCACAGAATTCACAACAGCGGATGTACCCTGCTATTGCCACGTGGGCGCATGGGCCCACATATCGAGGTATCTGTCAGACCTGCAATCCCGGTCAACTTCAACGTGTACCCCCGAAGTATCTTGCTAAGCCCGATTATCCTTTCCAAAAGCTCCAGGTGGACGACAGGACCTCATCACGTTGCCGAAGTCTGGAAGGTATGAATATTGTCTGGTGGTTGTCGACATGTTCTCCAGTTGGCCAGAAGTATTCCCCGTTACCAACGTGACTGCAAAGACCACAGCAAAGAAACCGGTGATGGAAGTTATATGCAGATATGGTGTTCCAGAAGTTGCTGAAAGTGACCAAGGCCCGGACTTTTCTTCTCATGTGTATCAGGAGGTTCTGACAATGCTTGGATCCACTGTAGCCCTCCATACTCCGTACCATCCACAATCTAGTGGGAAAGTTAAGAGGCTGAACGGCACACTGAAGGGACAATTGACCAAATTGATGCAGGAGACTACGGCTCCATGGCCAGGGCTCTTACATATTCGTACTACCCCTATTGCAAAATATGGCCTGTCCCCATATGAGATATTGTTTGGTGCTAGGTTCTCAGTTGCAAATTTTCAGTCTTAGTAGTTGTCAGAAGAAACTGACCGTGCTGTTCAATATGTTATTCAGTTTAGTAAAAAATGTTGCTAACACCCATGTTTTAGTTTCTTCTTCCCTTCCAGATTCAGCAGAAACCGACACTTGTCACAATTTGAAGCCTGGTGGTTTTATGGTCGTGAAAAGCTATGTCAGTAAAACTTGAAGGAAAGAGCACCTGGATCCACGCTTCACACTGTAAAAGAGACCGGACCAGCGCCAAGTCGCAGCAGTGATTAAAGAAAAATGTTGTTGTTGTTTTTGGTCTTAGGGCCAGGTGTCATCCTCGCCCCTACCTCCCCGGCCCCTATTGTAAATAAGAATTCCGGTGCCACTATTCTCTGGGTAAATCTAACGGCCCCGGTAAATATCTGGAGATTTGATTTCTGTGATGTTGTCAAGTGCCCCGAGACTCAGCGGGTGGTAGAGGGAATCATTCAGTATTATATATATACAGTATGTGTTACCAGAGATAACAATTGTGCTGGGAAGATATTTTCATAATGTGTTTAATAGTGGATACTATGGGAATTTAGGCCATATACAGCTCCAGGATATTAGCTTCAGACCAACCAAGACCCCCGTTACCAGTACAGCTAAAACAGGCCCAGGTGAACGTTTGCAAAATATAGTTAACGAAGTAATCCCCATTCCAGGTCTCAGTTGGCAAGAAGTTTTCTCCATAGAAACACAAACAGCCCCAAGGACAAATTTATGGTTAGAATGGGTAAGATACAATGTCAGATTATGTCCCACTAATTCATGAAGCACCCAAACTAAAGGTCCCAGGGGGGATAACCGTATTTGCTGATAATTATACCTGCTATAATTCCCATGACACTACAGGTACACCAGTAGGGGTCTTCGAGACAGGGTTCTGCAAAGAGAACAGTTCCCTGGATACTGATTTCCTAACTAAACATACACAGTACATGTACGACATTTATTGGTTGTGTGGAGATGGTAAGCTCCGTCCTAGGTTGCCTAATACCACAGGTGCAGATTAATAAAATGTTGATTGGATCAATTACATATATTACAGTGAACAAAGGTTTGTCAATTTTACCTGTGATGCTTTCCAGGGTATAGTTGAGGAGTTGGGCCCAAACACTAGAATGACCCTCCAAAACCGACTAGCCCTTGACATGATCTTAGCTGAGAAAGGAGGAGTCTGTGGGATGGTGGGAGAGGAGTGTTGTACCTATATCCCTCAGAACTCTGGGGTAAATGGAAAGACCATGATAGCTCTCAAAAAGATAAATGGGTTAGCAGCAGAATTAAAAACTAATGCTGGAGTAGACACATCTTTCTTTTCCGGCTGGTTGGGTGGGCTCAAAGGATTCCTTCAACAAGCTTGTCTGGTACTGATTGCCCTTCTTGTAGTTGGATCAATAATCCTCTGTTGTGTTATTCCCCTGTATAAAAAGGTTATCACTGAGGCAACTCCGACTAGCACCTTCCTCAACCAAGAAGTAGACCCACTAGAGTGCGATGGCACTGATCCAGGGGAGATCCCTAAGTACGTCCCCCTCAAGAAGATAGACAAAACCCCTTACTCTCAGATGAAGCTAAGAGATTTAGTTTAGGGACAGCAGGAGAACTCCATGTGAAGCTAGTGAAGGGTTCAGCTGCCTGGAGGCCTCTCACAAGGGGAGAGCTTCTGAGGTGTCTGGATGAAGAAATCCACCTCCCCTTTCCCCATCACATGGACAGTCTCGAAGGATCTTTCTTCTTAGGGAAAAACTTAGTGTTTAGGGGGGATTGTCAAGGTAAAAATATATGTCTTTATACACTTTTGTACTTTTATATATTCTTATGCTGTGAAACAATAAGTTTTTCTTTTTCATGCTTGCTGATGCAAATTTGACTGTATTTAAGATGGCTGCCAGTATTCACCTTTGCCCCACTTTCAGGCTGAAAGAACAAGTTGCACATTCCAGAAAGACAAGTAACATTTTTCTGGAATTCGAAAACAAGATGTGGACAAAGAAAAGATTCATCAGATGAAGTCAGACCAACCAGAAGAACCGAATACTAGATACATTGCTTAACCCCTGCCTATCCCCGCCCTCTGCACACCTTCCCCCAATAGATCATGTAATATTGTGTATCAGGAAATAAAGTTCAGTTGTTGTTGCTGTGACGTTCCCACTACGTGTGGACACACGAGCATGCTATGAGTTTGAACCAGCATTGTGTCTGACTCATTCTTATCCGGTACCAACATGCTCCTAATCTGATTTGGAATGACTGGTGGATGAAGGGTATTGTCGTGACGACCCCGACACCATCAGTGTTTTGGATCTGAGTTTCACCGGTGTCAGTGTGTCAGTTTGTACCATCAGTGTTTTGGATCTGAGTTTCACTGGTGCCAGTGTGTCAGTTTGTACCATCAGTGTTTTGGATCTGAGTTTCACTGGTGTCAGTTTGTACCATCAGTGTTTTGGATCTGAGTTTCACTGGTGTCATTGTGTCAGTTTGTACCATCAGTGTTTTGGATCTGAGTTTCACTGGTGTCATTGTGTCAGTTTGTACCATCAGTGTTTTGGATCTGAGTTTCACTGGTGTCTGTGTGTCAGTTTGTACCATCAGTGTTTTGGATCTGAGTTTCACCGGTGTCTGTGTGTCAGTTTGTACCATCAGTGGTTTGGATCTGAGTTTCACTGGTGTCATTGTGTCAGTTTGTACCATCAGTGGTTTGGATCTGCGTTTCACTGGTGTCATTGTGTCAGTTTGTACCATCAGTGGTTTGGATCTGAGTTTCACTGGTGTCTGTGTGTCAGTTTGTACCATCAGTGGTTTGGATCTGAGTTTCACTAGTGTCAGTTTGTACCATCAGTGTTTTGGATCTGAGTTTCACTGGTGTCAGTGTGTCAGTTTGTACCATCAGTGTTTTGGATCTGAGTTTCACTGAAGAAAAAGAGCATCCAGCTGCGCTTCTTTTTTGTTACAATGACAGACACCCTAACGGGAGCAAAACAGACATCATAATACTCATTGCGCTCCATCTGTAGGTATTTGCGACCATGTTGGTACAGAGATGTTTCTCGCAGGAGTTTCATTTTTCTGCTCCACATTTAGACGTGCGTGATTTCTCTCTTACGTAAATAAACTGACCGTTGTTCATCAGTGGTTTGGATCTGAGTTTCACCGGTGTCTGTGTGTCAGTTTGTACCATCAGTGGTTTGGATCTGAGTTTCACTAGTGTCAGTTTGTACCATCAGTGTTTTGGATCTGAGTTTCACTGGTGTCAGTGTGTCAGTTTGTACCATCAGTGTTTTGGATCTGAGTTTCACTGGTGTCAGTTTGTACCATCAGTGGTTTGGATCTGAGTTTCACTGGTGTCAGTGTGTCAGTTTGTACCATCAGTGGTTTGGATCTGAGTTTCACTGGTGTCAGTTTGTACCATCAGTGGTTTGGATCTGAGTTTCACCGGTGTCAGTCTGTACCATCAGTGTTTTGGATCTGAGTTTCACCGGTGTCAGTGTGTCAGTTTGTACCATCAGTGTTTTGGATCTGAGTTTCACTGGTGCCAGTGTGTCAGTTTGTACCATCAGTGTTTTGGATCTGAGTTTCACTGGTGTCAGTTTGTACCATCAGTATTTTGGATCTGAGTTTCACTGGTGTCATTGTGTCAGTTTGTACCATCAGTGTTTTGGATCTGAGTTTCACTGGTGTCATTGTGTCAGTTTGTACCATCAGTGTTTTGGATCTGAGTTTCACTGGTGTCTGTGTGTCAGTTTGTACCATCAGTGTTTTGGATCTGAGTTTCACCGATGTCTGTGTGTCAGTTTGTACCATCAGTGGTTTGGATCTGAGTTTCACCGGTGTCTGTGTGTCAGTTTGTACCATCAGTGTTTTGGATCTGAGTTTCACTGGTGTCATTGTGTCAGTTTGTACCATCAGTGGTTTGGATCTGAGTTTCACTGGTGTCATTGTGTCAGTTTGTACCATCAGTGGTTTGGATCTGAGTTTCACTGGTGTCTGTGTGTCAGTTTGTACCATCAGTGGTTTGGATCTGAGTTTCACTAGTGTCAATTTGTACCATCAGTGTTTTGGATCTGAGTTTCACTGGTGTCAGTGTGTCAGTTTGTACCATCAGTGTTTTGGATCTGAGTTTCACTAGTGTCAGTTTGTACCATCAGTGGTTTGGATCTGAGTTTCACTGGTGTCAGTGTGTCAGTTTGTACCATCAGTGGTTTGGATCTGAGTTTCACTGGTGTCAGTTTGTACCATCAGTGGTTTGGATCTGAGTTTCACTGGTGTCAGTTTGTACCATCAGTGGTTTGGATCTGAGTTTCACCGGTGTCAGTCTGTACCATCAGTGTTTTGGATCTGAGTTTCACCGGTGTCAGTGTGTCAGTTTGTACCATCAGTGTTTTGGATCTGAGTTTCACTGGTGCCAGTGTGTCAGTTTGTACCATCAGTGTTTTGGATCTGAGTTTCACTTGTGTCAGTGTGTCAGTTTGTACCATCAGTGTTTTGGGCCTGAGTTTCACCGGTGTCAGTGTGTCAGTTTGTACCATCAGTGTTTTGGATCTGAGTTTCACCGGTGTCAGTGTGTCAGTTTGTACCATCAGTGTTTTGGATCTGAGTTTCACTGGTGCCAGTGTGTCAGTTTGTACCATCAGTGTTTTGGATCTGAGTTTCACTTGTGTCAGTGTGTCAGTTTGTTAAGTAAAAAGGGCAGCACACTGCAGCGCCAAAACATGCAAACTTGAAAACACGAAATTTGAACTGCATTACTGCACTAGAAATATGAAAAATGAGAGCTTTTAGCGCATAAAAATGGCCATATTTATGTGTACCTCGTAGCCACTTTACGGCGACTCTGGGTTCAGCACCTGTTCACACTCAGTCTATGTTTGGATGTGCAGGTCAGGTTTTTGAAATGTATTCTCTAGCCTTCTGATCGTGCACTCCCGCCTCCTAGCCACAGGTGTTTTAATTATAGTAGGTCTAATACCCCTACACAGAGAGTGAGAATTTGAGTCCAAGAAGAGGTTTCACATGTACCCATTCAGATGGAGACGTTTATTCTCAGCGAGGTAGGTCAAGCGTAGGACCTCGTATAAGAGAGATGCCGTAAAGTGGCTACGAGGTACACATAAATATGGCCATTTTTATGCGCTAAAAGCTCTCATTTTTCATATTTCTAGTGCAGTAATGCAGTTCAAATTTCGTGTTTTCAAGTTTGCATGTTTTGGCGCTGCAGTGTGCTGCCCTTTTTACTTAACTATATATGAGTTGGCGACTCTGGGTTCAGCACCTGTTCACACTCAGTCTATGTTTGGATGTGCAGGTCAGGTTTTTGAAATGTATTCTCTAGCCTTCTGATCGTGCACTCCCGCCTCCTAGCCACAGGTGTTTTAATTATAGTAGGTCTAATACCCCTCCACAGAGAGTGAGAATTTGAGTCCAAGAAGAGGTTTCACATGTACCCATTCAGATGGAGACGTTTATTCTCAGCGAGGTAGGTCAAGCGTAGGACCTCGTATAAGAGAGATGCCGTAAAGTGGCTACGAGGTACACATAAATATGGCCATTTTTATGCGCTAAAAGCTCTCATTTTTCATATTTCTAGTGCAGTAATGCAGTTCAAATTTCGTGTTTTCAAGTTTGCATGTTTTGGCGCTGCAGTGTGCTGCCCTTTTTACTTAACTATATACGAGTTGGCGACTCTGGGTTCAGCACCTGTTCACACTCAGTCTATGTTTGGATGTGCAGGTCAGGTTTTTGAAATGTATTCTCTAGCCTTCTGATCGTGCACTCCCGCCTCCTAGCCACAGGTGTTTTAATTATAGTAGGTCTAATACCCCTCCACAGAGAGTGAGAATTTGAGTCCAAGAAGAGGTTTCACATGTACCCATTCAGATGGAGACGTTTATTCTCAGCGAGGTAGGTCAAGCGTAGGACCTCGTATAAGAGAGATGCCGTAAAGTGGCTACGAGGTACACATAAATATGGCCATTTTTATGCGCTAAAAGCTCTCAGTTTTCATATTTCTAGTGCAGTAATGCAGTTCAAATTTCGTGTTTTCAAGTTTGCATGTTTTGGCGCTGCAGTGTGCTGCCCTTTTTACTTAACTATATACGAGTTGGCGACTCTGGGTTCAGCACCTGTTCACACTCAGTCTATGTTTGGATGTGCAGGTCAGGTTTTTGAAATGTATTCTCTAGCCTTCTGATCGTGCACTCCCGCCTCCTAGCCACAGGTGTTTTAATTATAGTAGGTCTAATACCCCTCCACAGAGAGTGAGAATTTGAGTCCAAGAAGAGGTTTCACATGTACCCATTCAGATGGAGACGTTTATTCTCAGCGAGGTAGGTCAAGCGTAGGACCTCGTATAAGAGAGATGCCGTAAAGTGGCTACGAGGTACACATAAATATGGCCATTTTTATGCGCTAAAAGCTCTCATTTTTCATATTTCTAGTGCAGTAATGCAGTTCAAATTTCGTGTTTTCAAGTTTGCATGTTTTGGCGCTGCAGTGTGCTGCCCTTTTTACTTAACTATATACGAGTTGGCGACTCTGGGTTCAGCACCTGTTCACACTCAGTCTATGTTTGGATGTGCAGGTCAGGTTTTTGAAATGTATTCTCTAGCCTTCTGATCGTGCACTCCCGCCTCCTAGCCACAGGTGTTTTAATTATAGTAGGTCTAATACCCCTCCACAGAGAGTGAGAATTTGAGTCCAAGAAGAGGTTTCACATGTACCCATTCAGATGGAGACGTTTATTCTCAGCGAGGTAGGTCAAGCGTAGGACCTCGTATAAGAGAGATGCCGTAAAGTGGCTACGAGGTACACATAAATATGGCCATTTTTATGCGCTAAAAGCTCTCAGTTTTCATATTTCTAGTGCAGTAATGCAGTTCAAATTTCGTGTTTTCAAGTTTGCATGTTTTGGCGCTGCAGTGTGCTGCCCTTTTTACTTAACTATATACGAGTTGGCGACTCTGGGTTCAGCACCTGTTCACACTCAGTCTATGTTTGGATGTGCAGGTCAGGTTTTTGAAATGTATTCTCTAGCCTTCTGATCGTGCACTCCCGCCTCCTAGCCACAGGTGTTTTAATTATAGTAGGTCTAATACCCCTCCACAGAGAGTGAGAATTTGAGTCCAAGAAGAGGTTTCACATGTACCCATTCAGATGGAGACGTTTATTCTCAGCGAGGTAGGTCAAGCGTAGGACCTCGTATAAGAGAGATGCCGTAAAGTGGCTACGAGGTACACATAAATATGGCCATTTTTATGCGCTAAAAGCTCTCATTTTTCATATTTCTAGTGCAGTAATGCAGTTCAAATTTCGTGTTTTCAAGTTTGCATGTTTTGGCGCTGCAGTGTGCTGCCCTTTTTACTTAACTATATACGAGTTGGCGACTCTGGGTTCAGCACCTGTTCACACTCAGTCTATGTTTGGATGTGCAGGTCAGGTTTTTGAAATGTATTCTCTAGCCTTCTGATCGTGCACTCCCGCCTCCTAGCCACAGGTGTTTTAATTATAGTAGGTCTAATACCCCTCCACAGAGAGTGAGAATTTGAGTCCAAGAAGAGGTTTCACATGTACCCATTCAGATGGAGACGTTTATTCTCAGCGAGGTAGGTCAAGCGTAGGACCTCGTATAAGAGAGATGCCGTAAAGTGGCTACGAGGTACACATAAATATGGCCATTTTTATGCGCTAAAAGCTCTCATTTTTCATATTTCTAGTGCAGTAATGCAGTTCAAATTTCGTGTTTTCAAGTTTGCATGTTTTGGCGCTGCAGTGTGCTGCCCTTTTTACTTAACTATATACGAGTTGGCGACTCTGGATTCAGCACCTGTTCACACTCAGTCTATGTTTGGATGTGCAGGTCAGGTTTTTGAAGTGTGTCAGTTAGTACCATCAGTGTTTTGGATCTGAGTTTCACTGGTGCCAGTGTGTCAGTTTGTACCATCAGTGGTTTGGATCTGAGTTTCACTAGTGTCAGTTTGTACCATCAGTGTTTTGGATCTGAGTTTCACTGGTGTCAGTGTGTCAGTTTGTACCATCAGTGTTTTGGATCTGAGTTTCACTGGTGTCAGTTTGTACCATCAGTAGTTTGGATCTGAGTTTCACTGGTGTCAGTGTGTCAGTTTGTACCATCAGTGGTTTGGATCTGAGTTTCACTGGTGTCAGTTTGTACCATCAGTGGTTTGGATCTGAGTTTCACCGGTGTCAGTCTGTACCATCAGTGTTTTGGATCTGAGTTTCACCGGTGTCAGTGTGTCAGTTTGTACCATCAGTGTTTTGGATCTGAGTTTCACTGGTGCCAGTGTGTCAGTTTGTACCATCAGTGTTTTGGATCTGAGTTTCACTGGTGTCAGTTTGTACCATCAGTGTTTTGGATCTGAGTTTCACTGGTGTCATTGTGTCAGTTTGTACCATCAGTGTTTTGGATCTGAGTTTCACTGGTGTCATTGTGTCAGTTTGTACCATCAGTGTTTTGGATCTGAGTTTCACTGGTGTCTGTGTGTCAGTTTGTACCATCAGTGTTTTGGATCTGAGTTTCACCGATGTCTGTGTGTCAGTTTGTACCATCAGTGGTTTGGATCTGAGTTTCACTGGTGTCTGTGTGTCAGTTTGTACCATCAGTGTTTTGGATCTGAGTTTCACCGGTGTCTGTGTGTCAGTTTGTACCATCAGTGGTTTGGATCTGAGTTTCACTAGTGTCAATTTGTACCATCAGTGGTTTGGATCTGAGTTTCACTGGTGTCAGTGTGTCAGTTTGTACCATCAGTGGTTTGGATCTGAGTTTCACTGGTGTCAGTTTGTACCATCAGTGGTTTGGATCTGAGTTTCACTGGTGTCAGTTTGTACCATCAGTGGTTTGGATCTGAGTTTCACCGGTGTCAGTCTGTACCATCAGTGTTTTGGATCTGAGTTTCACCGGTGTCAGTGTGTCAGTTTGTACCATCAGTGTTTTGGATCTGAGTTTCACTGGTGCCAGTGTGTCAGTTTGTACCATCAGTGTTTTGGATCTGAGTTTCACTTGTGTCAGTGTGTCAGTTTGTACCATCAGTGTTTTGGGCCTGAGTTTCACCGGTGTCAGTGTGTCAGTTTGTACCATCAGTGTTTTGGATCTGAGTTTCACCGGTGTCAGTGTGTCAGTTTGTACCATCAGTGTTTTGGATCTGAGTTTCACTGGTGCCAGTGTGTCAGTTTGTACCATCAGTGTTTTGGATCTGAGTTTCACTTGTGTCAGTGTGTCAGTTTGTACCATCAGTGTTTTGGGCCTGAGTTTCACCGGTGTCTGTGTGTCAGTTTGTACCATCAGTGGTTTGGATCTGAGTTTCACCGGTGTCAGTCTGTACCAACAGTGTTTTGGATCTGAGTTTCACCGGTGTCAGTGTGTCAGTTTATACCATCAGTGGTTTGGATCTGAGTTTCACCGGTGTCAGTGTACCGGAATTATCCGTGTCCGTGTGTCCGTGCGTTTATGTGGCACATCAGTGTGGCACACGTGCGGCATCCGTGTGACGCCCGTGTGCCGACTGAGGACCACACGCACCGTGCAGGAGACAGCGCTACAGTTAAGCGCTGTACCCTGCCTCTGGTGCTGAAGCCGCTATTCATTTCTTCTCTCTAGCATCGTTCACTGGAGAGAAGATATGAAAAATCTTTTTTTTTTCTTTTTTGTTGTTAAAAAAAAAGATCCCTGTCCCCAACCCCCTCCCACCCCCTGTGCGACCCCCCCCCCCCCCCCCCCGCTGTTAATAAAATACTTACCCGGCTCCCTCGCTGCTTCCTGTCCTCGCCACAGCTTCTCCTGTATGAGCGGTCACGTGGTGCCGCCTATTACAGTGATGAATATGCGGCTCCACCTCCTGTAGGGGTGGGAGGGGATTGGGGACAGGGATCTTTTTTTTAAACAACAAAAAAAAAAAGATTTTTCATATCTTCTCTCCAGCAAACGATGCTGGAGAGAAGAAATGAATAGCGGCTTCTGCACCACACTGGGGGGACAGCGCTTACTGTAGCGCTGTCTCCTGCACTGCACACGGACTGCACACGGACAACATCCGTGTGCGGTACGTGTTTTACACGGACCCATTGACTTTAATGGGTCCGTGTAAAACGTGCGCTCCCACGAACACTGACATGTCTCCGTGTTTTCCAAACGGACACACGGTCCGTGAAAACACGCTGACATGTGCAGAGACACATTGATTTTAACGTGTCTACGTGAGTCAGTGTCTCCGTTACATGAGGAAACTGTCACCTCACGTACCACTGACGTGTGAAACCGGCCTTAAGGTACCTTCACACTCAGCGACGCTGCAGCAATACCGACAACGATGTCGATCGCTGCAGTGTCGCTGTTTGGTCGCTGGAGAGCTGTCACACAGACCGCTCTCCAGCGACCAACGATCCCGAAGTCCCCAGGTAACCAGGGTAAACATCGGGTTACTAAGCGCAGGGCCGCGCTTAGTAACCCGATGTTTACCCTGGTTACCAGCGTAAAAGTTAAAAAAACAAACACTACATACTTACCTACCGCTGTCTGTCCCCGGCGCTCTGCTTCTCTGCACTCCTCCTGCACTGGCTGTGAGCACAGCGGCCAGAAAGCAGAGCGGTGACGTCACCGCTCTGCTTTCCGGCTGACCGACGCTCACAGCCAGTGCAGGAGGAGTGCAGAGAAGCAGAGCGCCGGGGACAGACAGCGGTAGGTAAGTATGTAGTGTTTGTTTTTTTAACTTTTACGCTGGTAACCAGGGTAAACATCGGGTTACTAAGCGCGGCCCTGCGCTTAGTAACCCGATGCTTACCCTGGTTACCAGTGAAGACATCGCTGGATCGGTGTCACACACGCCGATCCAGCGATGTCTGCAGGGAGTCCAGCGACGAAATAAAGTTCTGGACTTTCCTCAGCGACCAACGATCTCCCAGCAGGGGCCTGATCGTTGGTCGCTGTCACACAGAATGATTTCCTTAACGATATCGTTGCTACGTCACAAAAAGCAACAATATCGTTAACGATATCGTTATGTGTGAAGGTACCTTTACACTGTAAAAGAAAAAAGCGCAGTGGGCATGAGACTCCTATAAATTCCATCCACTTTGCTGGAACTGTAAGGGTATGTGTCCACGTTCAGGACGTGGACCCGTAGAAGCGCCGGTGCAGGCGCGAAACGGCTGTTGTCCTCTCCCCCGCTCACCTCCTTCATTTTGTTTCCCCCGTGCCATGAAGATGGTCTCACACTTACTTGAATAAAGAGGTAAAGCCCGCTTTACAGGATCGGTGAGTGTTGCCGCGTCTTTCTTCATTTTTTGGAGCCATGTTATTATTCTTTCATCTTTAAGACCATTACTGGCAGCCAAGCAGTGGAGTACTTCGATGCATGCGCACTGTCCTCCTTAAAAATCACAGTTTTCTTGAAAGATGTAGACTCTTTCCTGTAACACTGCTTGAATAAAGTATCCTCTAAAAACTGGCTGTACATTTGGGAGTTGATTTTGAGTCCATCTTCAACCTGAAAAGGTCCAACTAGCTCATCTTTAATCCCTTTTGCTCAACTCTCCAGCTATTGTTTACTATGCATGTTCCGAGGCCTACTCGCGGGAGGGAGCCCTGGCCTAGAGTGAACACAGAGCGGAGATGCAATGTAACGAAGTCACTGAGAACCAGACAGAAGGCAGGGAAGAGCAGGAATGGCCTGAAAGATGAGCAGTTTGGTTAGTATTTTATTTTATTTTCAGTCTTTTTCTGGCTGCTAACCTCTATGGCTGCCCTTAATGATCCCTGCCCACTGTTCTGTCCTCCATGCCTCTGTTGCACTGTGTCTCCTGGCTAGGGCTTCTGGCTGTGAGCAGGTCCCAGAGTTCACCTCCCATACCAAGGGGCCTATTCCTACTCTAGGCTGGAAGTCTCAGCCTAGAGTTAACACCAGGCCACGACTTCTGACCACCGGGCCCAAAGGTTAAAGTGCATACGTAGTTAACTCCGCATCTTGTTTTCACCCTGGAGCCCAGTCTTGAGTGAAAACCGGGCCGCAAATATGACGTAACTGAGGAGAAAAAGACGTGACAGCAGGGAGCGGCCAGAGAGGTGAGCGGTGGGGTATGAGTATTATTTTTATTTTTTACATTTTCGGTTTATTATTCACTTGGGTTTGGAGAGACCCCCAAGACCACAATAAGGAACATTAAATTCACAGAAAATAACTTATTTGCTAATCATATTTCCTGCTAAAATCCATATGAACAAGTGAATTTGAATTCTGTCAGATCCTCCCATATCTAGTCCCAAGCCGAGGATGGCCCTCTGTCACATTTATATGACCAAGAAAGAAGATATGAAAAATGATCATCTAAAGTGGAAACCTCTTTGAAGTCAGGAATTGAACAGATAATTATCCCTAATTACCCTCAGCATGGTGGCATGTTAATAAAATTCCTTTGTTTCCAGTTACAAGAAATTATGTAAGGATAGTGACAAGAGTCTGTTCCAGCATAACTCAATATCCCATTGTGCCTGGTCAAAACCTAATCCACATGAATAATATGCAAACTTATAGGGACATCTGTGCTATACATTTCTGCTCTCATCATATTGGAGAATACTGTGCACAGTCAGCTCCAATGTGCTTCTAGGTGAACATCCAGCTTTCTCCAAGAATTCCAGAAACTTCCACTAGATGGTGGTGTAATGCCTATAAGTTTATATAACTATATTTATTACTAACATATCCTACCATTATGTTAGCCTAGATCAGGAGTAGGCAATTAATTCTCCCAAGGGGCCACATGAGCCGAACCAACCAGCTGAACTTAATTCTGTTCATTGTTATTGTTTTATATTAACTTAAAATTGACTGCTAATACACAGGACTAATTGTAACACGTAGCAGCTAATCAAAACCGTATAATGTACTGCATTTTATAACGTTTATAAATCATACTATGGTCGTTATTCAGCTCTTGTACCTTGATCAACAGGACCCAGCACAATATGATGCCCCCACAGTCCCCACAAACAGTATTAAGTCGCCACACAGCCACTCACATACAGTTGTGGCCAAAAGAATTATGTCCCCACATGTATCTATTACACATTATTATGTCCCCACACAACTCCCATTAATAGTATAATGTCCCTACACAGACCTCTTACACAGTATGACATCACTACACAATATAATGTTCCCATGAAGCCCCTTACATGTTATAATGTCCCCCAAAAGCCCCCTACACAGTATAATGTCCCCAAACTAACCCCTTACATAGTATTACTTGTATATCCCCACACAGACCCTGACACAGAATGATGTCCCCACACAGACCCTTACAAAGTATTTTGTGTTACGAGTGAAAGGAGAAATAAGTGTGAACCCATGCGTAAATGCAATCCCGTGGCTCGCGTTCACTGGCGCATGCGTAAAACACCGTATGTACGGCATAGTAGTGACAACAACCACACACAGTATGATATCTCAGCAGCAGCTCACACACAGTGACAACCCCCAGAGTTCTCCTGCACACAGTATGATAACCCCAGTGTACCCCACACAGTATAATGCCCTCACAGCTCCCCAAACACAGTATGATGCCCCCCAATCAATCCCCCACACAGTATAATGCTCACCACAGTGACCTAAGAATATCATGAGACCTTCACAATAAACTGGGATAAGTCTTGTATGTTGTTGATTGAGGGGGACAGTATTGGCAGTGGAGAGAGGGCGATAACCACAAAATTAAAGATTGTTCAAAAATTCAAATATTTGGGTATTCAGATTGCTCTTCCTCTAACTACCTTTGAGGAACTGAATTTAAGTCCATTAATGCAGAAAATTCGTACCAAGATTGCGGCATGGAACAAATTACATTTATCGGTGGTTGGTAGGGTGAACCTCTTAAAGATGATTGTAATGCCACAGTTGTTGTACGTGCTACATAAAGGTACCGTCACACTTAGCGACGCTGCAGCGATACCGACAACGATCCGGATCGCTGCAGCGTCGCTGTTTGGTCGCTGGAGAGCTGTCACACAGACCGCTCTCCAGCGACCAACGATCCCGAGGTCCCCGGTAACCAGGGTAAATATCGGGTAACTAAGCGCAGGGCCGCGCTTAGTAACCCGATGTTTACCCTGGTTACCATCGTAAAAAAACAAACAGTACATACTTACATTCAGCTGTCTGTCCCTTGCCGTCTGTTTGCTGCACTGACTGCTGGCCGCAAAGTGAAAGCAGAGCACAGCCACAGCGGTGAGTCACCGCTGTGTGACTCACCGCTGTGCTGTGCTTTCACTTTCACTTTGCGGCCAGCAGTCAGTGCAGGAAATAGACGGCAAGGGACAGACAGCTGAATGTAAGTATGTACTGTTTGTTTTTTTTACGATGGTAACCAGGGTAAACATCGGGTTACTAAGCGCGGCCCTGCGCTTAGTTACCCGATGTTTACCCTGGTTACCAGTGAAGACATCGCTGAATCGGTGTCACACACACCGATTCAGCGATGTCTGCGGGGAGTCCAGCGACGAAATAAAGTTCTGGACTTTCTTCCCCGACCAGCGACAGCACAGCAGGGGCCTGATCGCTGCTGCCTGTCACACTGGACGATATCGCTAGCCAGGACGCTGCAACGTCACGGATCGCTAGCGATATCGTCTAGTGTGACGGTACCTTAACTCTCCCATTTGGATTACACAATGCAGATTCCGTAAGATTAGGTCTTTGTTTGGGGAATTAATATGGGGAGGAAAGAGTCCTAGGTTTAAACAGGAGATACTTCAGAGGGCCAAAACAGAGGGGGGTCTTGCACTTCCTAATCCATGGCTATACTTCTTAGCAGCACAGTGTCAACATCTCAAAGGATGGGGGGAGGAGGCAGGGAGTGTGCAAATACCTAATAGCTTGAGGTTCTTACTACAGGCAGACGTTTTGAGTGACAGTTTGGAGGGAGGACAATTCAAAAAAATGGGTTCACAGGGGTGCACTATCAAATTAATTCACAGAGTATGGGAAAAAGTCAAACTCCTTAGGGAAGTGAGTGGGTTCACCAGATTCTCGCCTATTTGGGACAACATTTATCTACCGGAATTTAGGCAGAGGGAGGGTTTTCACTTTTGGTCTGCAGCAGGTATTAAACGGCTGGGGCAGCTGATAAGTCAGGGCAGACTTAAAACATTTGAGGAGTTGCAGGAAGAATTTCAGTTGCCACGGTCTGAATTGTTCCAGTATAATCGTATCTCTCATGCTTATCAGGCACAGAATAAAAGGGGAGCCATAGTGGTACAGATTGATCTCATGCTCGACTATATCCTTAAGAATAGCTGCACGAAGGGGGCGATTTCAGAAATATATGGGTTTCTACTTTTTTCTTTCCTGGAAAAATATCCCATCCGAGCCAAAGGGAAATGGGAAGCTGAATTGGGAATAATTGACAATGATAGATGGGAGTCGGTCCTAGAATATGTGCCCAAGATATCAATGAGTGAACCTGGCAGGCTATCACAGTTATTCGTAATCCATAGGGCCTATAGAACCCCTGACAGGTTGTTCAAGGCTGGGCTTAGGCAGAACTCGGAATGCCCTCGGTGCTCACAATCCCAGGCGGGGATATTGCATATGATGTGGCAGTGCCCTAGACTGACCTCCTTCTGGATAGTTGTTTTAAATCGTATTGACCTGGTGTATGGATGTTCTATCCCTAGGGTTCCACTGACTTGCATATTGGGATATGTGGAGAAAATTGTTACGGACAACATGTTTAAAATAGCTATTGCACGATTGTTATTCATTGCTAGGAAATTGATCGCCAAATTTTGGATTAGAGAGGAACCTCCAACAAGAAGAGACTTTCTTAAAGGGACTCTGTCACCTGAATTTGGCGGGACTGGTTTTGGGTCATATGGGCGGAGTTTTGGGGTGTTTGATTCACCCTTTCCTTACCCGCTGGCTGCATGCTGGCTGCAATATTGGATTGAAGTTCATTCTTTGTCCTCCATAGTACACGCCTGCGCAAAGCAATCTTGCCTTGTGCAGGCATGTACTACAGAGGACAGAGAATGAACTTCAATCCAATATTGCAGCCAGCATGCAGCCAGCGGGTAAGGAAAGGGTGAATCAAACACCCCAAAACTCCGCCCATATGACCCAAAACCAGTCCCGCCAAATTCAGGTGACAGGTTCCCTTTAAGCAAGTGGAGCATATACTTACTTTGGAGAAAAGTATCTACACCAAAAGGAATAAACTGGACATCTTCCACAAGCTGTGGCAACCGTGGATGGACTTGAATTAGGATGATAAATGAGAATATAGGGAGCCTAGTATTCAATGGAAATATAACAGATGTTTATTCACATGTTTGTATGATGATGGGAAGTGGGGTGGCTCTGGCTGAGGTCTCTGGGGTTGGGCGGGGTGGGGGGGCTCTGGGTCGGGGTGAAAAGTTATCTGTAAATGTTTAATGAAACATTGCCATGAGAATTATTCTGATTGTTTATTCTTTGCGGATAATAAAAATCTATCTGATAAAAAAAAAAAAGAATATCATGAGACCTAAACGTCCTTGCAGATTCTTAAAGAAGGTGGCAGCATTTGGGTCATTTTTTTACTTAAATATATGTATTTTGGGCTAAAAATCTTTTTTTTGCAGTTGGGTTTCATTAGAAATGTTGCAGTGTTTTGATCTTACAGGCTTTTCTGTTTCCCTGCACTTTTAAGATTAATATGGTCTGTGGCCATAAATCAGCTAAAAGGAGCAAAAAAAAGGAAGGAACGGAGGAGATTTAACGAGTATCCTATAGTATAATGCATCCATAGTCCTCCATATAATATGCTGCACAGCCCATATTCATCCATGTTAGTATAATATGTAAAGATAGTGGTGGAACCACTGTGCCGTGATCCGAGTAGAGCCTGGAGGGGCATGACTATGCAAACACCTGACTTTTGGCCAGAGCCCCTGATGGTGGGGTTAGACTTGGTTCCAGATGGATGCCAGGTGCTATTCCAGGAGAGACCTCGGATGCACAGCGGCTGACCCCCAGAGGGGCACTTAGATCAAGCGGCCAAGACTAGATGGACTTATTAATAATAATAATAATAATAATACTTTATTTTTATATAGGGCTAAGGCTACGTTCACATTAGCGTTTTGCGTGTTTGCGTCGGGCGACGCAGCGGCGACGCATGCGTCATGCGCCCCTATATTTAACATGGGGGACGCATGGACATGCGTTGTGATGCGTTGTGCGACGCATGCGTTTTTTTTGCCACAAGCGTCGGGCGCAGAAAACGCAACAAGTTGCATTTTTCTTGCGTCCAAATTTCGGCAAAAAAGGACGCATGCGTCGCAAAACGCAGCGTTTTTGTGTGCGTTTTGGTGCGTTTTTATTTGCGTTGTGCGTTGCGTCGCCGACGCAGCGGCGCACAACGCAAATGTGAACGTAGCCTAACATATTCCACAGCACTTTACAGTTTTGCACACATTATATATTTGACAAGTACAGGCAGAAATACTGGGAGACATGGCTGGTGTAGACAGGTACAGCTGTTATACAGACTGACAGCACATGCAGCAGGTATGGCTGGTATGCAGACTGGCACGGCAGGTGCAGGCAGATAAAGCTAATATACAGACTGGCATGGCTGGTGCAGACAGGTAGAGCTGGTATACAGCCTGGAGACACTTTAGGATGGCACGCGCTGTCCATTTAAACAGGAGGGAGGTTGCGCACCCTAAGCACAGTGCCCTGGATCTGCGAGCCATGCGCAGATCCTGGGCAGCAGCCAGGGGGGGAGGAACTGTAGGACGGGTGTCATGGTGGTGAGTGCCCTGCCAGGGAGGGGAGAAACGTTCAGGGACGCTGTCACTATACTATACACAGCCCATGTCGTTCATATCATATAATGCACAGTCCATAAACCTCCATATAGTTTAATGTACAACTCCACCATAAAGTATAATGCATAGCCCATAGTCATCCATAAAATATAATACACCCCATAGTCATCCATAAAGTATAATGTACTCCCATAGTAATCCATAAAGTATAATGCACCCCCGTAGTTAACCATAAAGTATACTGTACCCCAAAGTCATCCGTAAAGTATAATGCACCCCCATAGTAATCCATAAAGTATAATGCATCCCCATAGTTAACCACAAAGTCATCCGTAAAGTATAATGCACCCCATAATCATCCATAAAATATAATGCACCCTCATAGTCATCTATGAAGTATAATGCACCCCCCATAGTCATCCATGAAGTATAATGCACCCCCATAGTCATCCATAAAGTATAATGCACAACCCATAGTCATTCATAAATTATAATGCACCCCATAGTCAACCATGAAGTATAATGCACCCCCATAGTGATCCATATACTATAATGCACCTCCATAGACATTTATAAAGTACTAGATGGTGGCCCGATTCTAACGCATCGGGTATTCTAGAATATGCATGTCCACGTAGTATATTGCCCAGCCATGTAGTATATTGCCCAGTCACGTAGTATATTGCCCAGTCACGTAGTATATTGCCCAGCCACGTAGTATATTGCCCAGCCACGTAATATATTGCCCAGCCACGTAGTATATTGCCCAGCCAGGTAGTATATTGCCCAGCCACGTAGTTTATTGCCCAGCCAGGTAGTATATTGCCCAACCACGTAGTATATTGCCCAACCACGTAGTATATTGCCCAGCCAGGTAATATATTGCCCAGCCAGGTAGTATATTGCCCAGCCACGTAGTATATTGCCCAGTCACATAGTATATTGCCCAGCCACGTAGTATATTGCCCAGCCAGATAGTATATTGCCCAGCCACATAGTATATTGCCCAGCCACATAGTATATTGCCCAGCCAGGTAGTATATTGCCCCGTCACGTAGTATATTGCCCAGCCACGTAGTATATTGTCCAGTCACGTAGTATATTGCCCAGCCACGTAGTATGTTGCCCAGCCACGTAGTATATTGCCCAGCCACGTAGTATATTGCCCAGCCACGTAGTATATTGCCCAGTCACGTAGTATATTGCCCAGTCACGTAGTATATTGCCCAGTCGCGTACTATATTGCCCAGCCACGTAGTATATTGCCCAGTCACGCACTATATTGCCCAGTCACGTAGTATATTGCCCAGCCACGTAGAATATTGCTCAGTCACGTACTATATTGCCCAGTCACGTAGTATATTGCCCAGTCGCGTACTATATTGCCCAGCCACGTAGTATATTGCCCAGTCACGCACTATATTGCCCAGTCACGTAGTATATTGCCCAGCCACGTAGTATATTGCCCAGTCACGTACTATATTGCCCAGCCACGTAGTATATTGCACAGCGACGGAGTATACAGCACAGAGCCATGTAGTATACAGACTTAAAATAAAAAATAAACATACTCACCCTCCTTTGAAGTCCTGGCCCTGTGTGCGGTGCACACGGCAGCTTCCGGTCCCAGGGTTGGTATGGGCGCAGGACCTGTGATGACGTCGCGGTCACATGACCGTGACATCATGGCAAGGTCCTTGTCACATACCATCCTTGCCACTGGAACCTGCCGCTTGCATGGAGCGGTCACCGGAGCGTCACGAGGAGTGGGAAAGGCGCCGGAATGTAAGTATATGATGATTTTTTTTTTATTATTATTTTTAACATTAGATCTTTTTACTATTGAGGCTGCATAGGCAGCATCAATAGTAAAAAAGTTGGTCACACAGGGTTAATAGCAGCATTAATGGAGTGCGTTACACCGTGGCGTAACGTGGTCCATTAGCGCTGCCATTAACTATGTGTGAGCGCTGACTGGAGGGGAGTATGGAGCGGGCACTGACTGCAGGGAGGAAGGAACAGCCATGTTGCCGCCGCACTGCGCCCGTCGCTGATTGGTCGTGGTAATGGTCGTGGGTGTTTTGCCACGACCAATCAGCGACTTGGATTCCATGACAGACAGAGGCCGTGACCAATGAATATCTGTGACAGACAGACAGACAGAAAGACAGACAGACGGAGGTGACCCTTAGACAATTATATAGTAGATAATGCGCAGCCCATAGTCATTCATAAATTATCATGCACCCCATAGTCATCCATAAAACATAATACACGCCTTAGTCATCTATAAAGTATAATTTACCACCATAGCCATCCAAAAATTATAATGCACCCTCCATAGTCATCCAAAAAGTTTAATGCACCCCACAGTCATCCATAAAGTTTAATGCACCTCACAGTCATCCATAGAGTATAATGCACCCCCATAGTCATCCATAAAGTATAATGTACCCCATAATCATCCAGAAAGTATAATGCACCCCATAGTCATCCATAAAGTCTACCACCATAGCCATCCATAAAATATAATGTACCCCCATAGTCATCCATAAAGTATAGTGTACCAACATAGCCATCCATAA
Organism: Ranitomeya imitator; assembly: GCF_032444005.1. NCBI lineage: Eukaryota > Metazoa > Chordata > Amphibia > Anura > Dendrobatidae > Ranitomeya > Ranitomeya imitator. Next base: position 429,882,631 of record NC_091282.1, on the reverse strand, counting down.
AGTATAATGCACCCCCATAGTCATTCAAAAAGTTTAATGCACCCCCATAGTCATCCATAAATTATAGTGCACCCCATAGTCATCCATAAAGTATAATGCACCCCATAGTTATCCATGTACTATAATGCACCCCCATAGTCATCCATGTACAATTATAGCCATTGAATTAAAAAGATAAATAAATAAATACTCACCTTCCCTTCGCTCCCCCTCTGCAAGGCATCCTCTTGTGAAGCCAACAGCTGACTTCGGCATCCAATGGGAATATATGACATCACTGCATTGTGCCCTCTCACATGCACGCCAACATCAGCTTTGATTGGCTGGCAGCGTGTATTGTCGTACATGGACCAAATCTGCCAGTCATACTCCATCCTCCTTATTTCCTCATGACCTGATCAGGATGAATGACCCCTAAACTGTATGTTTCTTTTTTTTGCCATATATCTTTACATGATCTACTGGACTTGAACTCATCTATCCCATAACTATGCTTTTCATATTTAAATCTATCATTATCCCTGCCTCTCTGGTTGTGACTCAGCTTATTAACATCTCTTCCCTCAACTTGCCACACCAGTAAGGATTTGGACATGCTGGACAAGTTGTCTATTGGCTCTGACCAGCTAAGAACAGTAGTAGCATACGGCCTACACGAACACACAGCCCACACTACCAAAGTTCACACACCCAGCCAGGACGGCGTCTTCCATGTAGCATGCCGGGGTATCAGGCGTCAGTCCCTCAACCATAACTACCACCCTTTGCCACGTTACACTTGGTGTAGTCGGCAGGATCAAATCTTGCCAACAGAAGATCCAAGTGATGCGAGGAAGGCACGGGCTACGTCGAAGAAAACAACAGTAAGGTGGTCGAAAATGGTGTTGAGCATGACATTTAAAATGATGGATGATAGCACAGCTCTAAAAGGAGATCATATCTGTTGTGGGCGGCAACGGAGTGAAATGGCGCAAAAATTTGTCCACACACCCAGCCAGGCCCGCGTCTTCCATGTAGCGTGCCGTGATGCCAGAAGTCAGTCCCTTGCCCACGACTAGTGCGCTGCGTCATGTTACACACCAACCTGCATTTACTCTGGGGATACAACCCAAGGGGCGTCTGAGGCAGAGAGAATTTCTGTATGGGGTTGAAAGGGTGAACATTGGTTTGGCTTATGTGAACACAACACAGAGGTGGTTAGCACATTTGTGTTTCAGGGCTGGAGTCCTGGGTTCTAATCCCACCAAGGAAAACATCAGCAAGATGTTTGTATGTTCTCCCTGTGTTTCTATGGCATTCCTCAGGTGTATTCTGGTTTCACCCCAAAGACATAATGATGGGGGAATTTAGATTGAGAGCCCCAGTGGGGATAGTGATGATGTCTGTAAAGTGATATTAATGGTATTTTGTAAATTAAAAATATAATATAAACTTTTAGAACTCTTATCTTTCTAGTTTTAGAAATTCTGCCACTTTCATGACAGGTCTCCTGAGTGTTATAAACCATATTTAGGTTGTGTGCACACAATGCGGAATTAGTGCGGATCCGCAGCGAAAAAATGGTGCACAAAAATCCGCATGAAATCCGCTGCGGATCAAAAGAAGTAGCATGCTACTTCTTTTGTGCGGGAACTGCAGCGTTTCTGACCCCTTCCATTATAGAAATAGGACAGGAAGCAAGATTTTTGTTTTATGGTTATTAAATCATTACAAGTCGTTTGGCATTATCAAATTTTGGGGATTATTTATATAATACAGTTTTCCTAATCCGTCGAATAGCAATCCCCAAAGTAGGACATTTTTTCTAGTTTTTATGCATTCACACTGATTGTCATTATGAGTCACTGCAATTGTTAAAATATGAGCAATAATCTGTTTATTGTTATGTACTTTACTGTAGATTATGAGGACCATTTGAGTTACTGTGACTTGACATTGGGCGCTCATCCCTGCAGTAGAGTCTTACCGATTTCCTAGAATTTACCTGGCTTCAACTTGTACAACTGGAACTGGACTTTATGGCAATATCTGATGTAAAAATGAGATGTAAAACTGAGCTGAAGAAACCAGGACATGGTTACGAGTTGCCAGGAATAAGGCATAGTCAGATAGGCGTAGGTCACAGCAATCATGGCCCATTCTGATCAACCAGACTGAGCAGGAGCAGACAAAAGCAGAAGAGGGTCCCTTTACAAGAACAATATATAGGCTATTTGCAGTACTGCTCAATAGCTCATCATGATGCATACGGTAATTCCACTTGCTTCAGAGGTGGGTGAGGGCCCCCTTACCTCTTGGGCTCCTGTGAGGCTGGAATGTCCACCCTGAGACTAAGGTTGTGACTTGACAAATTTTATCACATAGTAGACAGGCAAATGGACAAGAATGGTGGCAGATTGATAAATATGGTAAAAAGACAAGCTGGGTGAATGTCAAGCATACTGAACATAACAACACGCTCTCAGCGAATAGGTCCAAAATCATAATGCCTAGGCACTGATTGTGGTGGCATTGGATTCTCACACATCAGTTGCACATGCAACATGCTAGAAAGACAGCACCGGAGATCCCAGTAGGAGACCATGTTAGTGAATACGAGAGACACCAAGCTGGCATGCCCAATAGTAGAGAGTGGCGTTAAGTGAGATGTTGAACATAGGAGAAGAGACAGGGATGCCAGGAAGTGGCAAAGGTTAACAGGCCTTGGTCTAAGTTGTATCAAGTCTGGAAGCATCTAAAACCCCTTGTTAAATAAAGTAGCCAAATGGTGACAACCAATATGCTATGCACCTAGGTGTGACTTATGCAGAAATAGACTAAAAATGCCATTATGTCTGTAACTAAAACAAACATAAAGGTCACACTTTTCTATTGCTTTAACTTTTAGGTAGGAATTTCCTTTAATAAGAAATTCTGACATGTGTTTATTAGACTGTCAATATCTGTGTCTTTTGTGACTATGACAACTTTTATATCCAACTAATCAAAAATGAAAATCGAGCAACTTTGCAATAAGTTTGAAGTTATAACTCCTATGGTTTTGTTTGTAGAGCTCCTTACAGCTCCTTGTGTCTCCATAGCAACAGACAACAAACAAGCACTGTGATCAGTGATTGTGTAGTCACACTACCTTTTGACCTTTGCTAGGTTAGCAAGAAGTAGAGGAAGGATGAAAGAAAATAGAACTGCAGGATCAGACTACATGGGAATTATTTAACCCCTTCAGTACTATGTATATAACGTACATTTTTGTCATATGTCACCTCATGTCTTTGATGCGGGCTCACACGCTGAACTCACATCTTTCCCCTCCACATGATGGCTGACTTAATCAGCCATCATGTGCCTTTAACAGCCATGGGTGACAGCGGCATTTAACACGCGCCGGCAGGGGACGCATCATTCCACACTCTCATCGGTGCACAGACCAATGAAAGCGTGGAATGATGCGTGCCTCTGCCAGCACGTGTTAACTGCCGCTGTCACCCATGGCTGTTAAAGACACATGATGGCTGGTTTAATCAACCATCATGTGGGAGGAAAGATCTGTGTCGTGATTGCGGGGCGCCAATGGGTTGTAATGACAGCAGGTGTCTGTCTTCCTTTTTTAAATCTTTTTTTTTTATTTGTCCTTGACATATTGCCTATCCAGATGTTTTAAACAGATTGCTGAAAAATATTTGCATTTGTCACATCTATTGCTCTTGTGACAGGGTCACTGGCACGGTATATGAGGAGAGATATGTGTCACTGCGCATAATGGCGTCAGTGATGTGAAACCAGGATATTTTGCTCCAGCACACTACATGTTCTCAGGGTAAAATTATAGTTGCATACATGGATTGGTTTTAAGTGGGCATCTATAGGGTGGGTGGGAAGATGTCCACCATATCTCCACCTGCAGAGTCGGCACAGCCCTGTGCTAACATGACCTGTGTGATGTCACAGTCATGTGTTCAGTCACATAGTCTGGGTTTAAATGCCTGGACTTGAGAGAGCCTGTGTGTTGTGGTTTGGAAAGGAAACAATCTGAACAGTGGCTCTCGGAGGAACTGAAGACACATGGTGGTCTGAGAGGGCGAATCCTATACGTTGTCTTTTTTTTGTTTTGCCATTATTCCAGAAAGGCCATGTTTACTTTGCTGAACCCTGCTACGGTTTATGTTGTTCCATAATAAACCAGCAGGTGATTTACCACAAGAAGCGTTCTTGTTTATACCTTGGGAAGCAGCTGAATGAGTCAACCCCTCACACTCTAAAAAGTCATAAAAAGGTTAAAGTTAAAAGTAAAGAACATTTTTGCTTTTGTGGCAAATTCATTAACCACTCGCACTACACTCAGAAGCGTAGCTACCGGGGGGGCAGAAGTGGCCTTCGTCCCGGGCCTGGTGCTCAGAGGGCACCCTCCTGGAGCTACTCTACCGTAACTTTCACACGCGCAACGCGCTGATACAGTTACATCCTGGGGAATCGATCTCCCTACTCTGCCACTATGGGGCCCCTGAGCAGGCAGGGGGGGGGCCTGGTGCAAGCAGTGGGCCCCCCGCCCATCATCGCAAGCTCAGCTTTTTCGGCATTTAGCCGATACAGCTGACCGCATTGATGAGGGAAGGAGCGCTATGCTCCTCCCATCATCCACCTCTCAGCATCTGATGTCACCGACGCTGGCACTGACAGCGGGCGTGATGATGTCACTACCCGGCACCCACTGTCAGCAGATGAGCGGAAGCTTGGAGCAGCGCAGGAACCAGGAGGAAGAGAGGTGAGTATTGCTTTTTTATGGGGTCTGCCTTATACTACATTGTCTGCCTATGGGGGTGCTGCCTTATGCTACAGTGTCTGCCTATGGGGGTGCCTCCTTATACTACAGGGTCTGCCTATAGGGGTACTGCCCTATACTACAGGGTCTGCCTATGGGGGTGCTGCCTTATACTACAGGGTCTGCCTATGGGGTGCTGCCTTATACTACAGGGTCTGCCTATGGGGTGCTGCCTTATACTACAGGGTCTGCCTATGGGGTGCTGTCTTATACTACAGGGTCTGCCTATGGGATGCTGTCTTATACTACAGGGTCTGCCTATGGGGTTCTGTCTTATACTACAGGGTCTGCCTATGGGGTGCTGTCTTATACTACAGGGTCTGCCTATGGGGGCTGCCTTATACTACAGGGTCTGCCTATGGGGGGCTGCCTTATACTACACTACAGGGTCTGCCTATGGGGGTGCATTATACTACAGAGTTTGCCTATGGGGTGCTGCTTTATACTACAAGGTCTGCCTATGGGGGGTGCATTATGCTAGGGTTTGCCTATGGGGTGCTGCCTTACACTACAGGGTCTGCCTATGGGGTGCTGTCTTATACTACAGGGTCTGCCTATGGGGTGCTGTCTTACATTACAGGGTCTGCCTAACGGGTTGCTGTCTTATACTACAGGGTTTGCATATGGGGCGCTGTCTTATACTACAGGGTCTGCCTATAGGGGTGCATTATACTACAGAGTTTGCCTATGGTGTGCTGCCTTATACTACAGGGTCTGCCTATGGGGGGTTGCATTATACTACAGAGTTTGCCTATGGGGTGCTGCCGTATACTACGGGGTCTGCCTATGGGGATGCTGTCTTATACTACAGAGTCTGCCTATGGGGGTGCTGGATTATACTACAGGGTGTTGTGAATTCTGTGGCAGAGCTCCCTCCTGTGGTCACAAGTGGTACTTCGGCTGATTCTCTCTGTGAGCTTCCGTTGGTGGAGGAAAGTGGTACTGCGGCTTCTGAGTTTCCTTCCTCAGGTGATGTGGTGAAGTCGTTAGGTGCTGCTCTATTTAACTCCACCTAGTGCTTTGATCCTGGCCTCCAGTCAATGTTCTAGTATTGGACCTGTTTCCTCCTGGATCGTTCCTGTGGCCTGCTGCTCTGCATAGCTAAGTTCCGCTTTGCTATTTTGTTTGCTGTTTTTTCTGTCCAGCTTGTCTATTTGTTTTTTCCTGCTTGCTGGAAGCTCTGGGACGCAGAGGGTGTACCTCCGTGCCGTTAGTTCGGTACGGAGGGTCTTTTTGCCCCCTTTGCGTGGTTTTTGTAGGGTTTTGTGTTGACCGCAAAGTTACCTTTCCTATCCTCGCTCTGTTCAGAAAGTCGGGCCTCACTTTGCTAAATCTATTTCATCTCTACGTTTGTCTTTTCATCTTAACTCACAGTCATTATATGTGGGGGCTGCCTTTTCCTTTGGGGTATTTCTCTGAGGCAAGGTAGGCTTATTTTCTATCTTCAGGCTAGCTAGTTTCTCAGGCTGTGCCGAGTTGCATAGGGAGCGTTAGGCGCAATCCACGGCTGCCTCTAGTGTGGTTGGAGAGGATTAGGGATTGCAGTCAGCAGAGTTCCCACGTCTCAGAGCTCGTTCTATGTTTTTGGGTTATTGTCAGGTCACTGAATGTGCTCTGACCTCTATGTCCATTGTGGTACTGAATTACCTTATCATAACAGTACTGGAGACCCAAAGTACTAATGATTCTCAATAGAGGGAAAAAAGAAGTTCTGAGACCATTTTTTTTCTCTGCACTGTGTTTTGCCTTTTTTTTCCCTAGACATTTGGGTGGTTCAGGACACAGGTGTAGCGATGGACATTAAAGGTCTGTCTTCATGTGTGGATCAGCTCACGGCAAGAGTACAAAATATTCAAGACTTTGTGGTTCAGAATTCTATGTTAGAACCGAGAATTCCTATTCCTGATTTGTTTTTTGGAGATAGAACTAAATTTCTGAGTTTCAAAAATAATTGTAAACTATTTCTGGCTTTGAAACCTCGCTCCTCTGGTGACCTAGTTCAACAAGTTAGGATCATTATTTCTTTTTTACGTGGCGACCCTCAGGACTGGGCATTTTCTCTTGCGTCAGGAGATCCTGCATTAAGTAATATCGATGCGTTTTTCCTGGCGCTCGGATTGCTGTACGATGAACCTAATTCAGTGGATCAGGCAGAGAAAAATTTGCTGGCTCTGTGTCAGGGTCAGGATGAGATAGAGGTATATTGTCAGAAATTTAGAAAGTGGTCCGTACTCACTCAATGGAATGAAGGTGCGCTCGCAGCTATTTTCAGAAAAGGTCTCTCTGAAGCCCTTAAGGATGTCATGGTGCGATTTCCTATGCCTGCTGGTCTGAATGAGTCTATGTCTTTGGCCATTCAGATCGGTCGACGCTTGCGTGAGCGTAAATCTGTGCACCATTTGGCGGTATTACCTGAGCTTAAACCTGAGCCTATGCAGTGCGATAGGACTTTGACCAGAGTTGAACGGCAAGAACACAGACGTCTGAATGGGCTGTGTTTCTACTGTGGTGATTCCACTCATGCTATCTCTGATTGTCCTAAGCGCACTAAGCGGTTCGCTAGGTCTGCCACCATTGGTACGGTACAGTCAAAATTTCTTCTGTCCGTTACCTTGATCTGCTCTTTGTCATCGTATTCTGTCATGGCATTTGTGGATTCAGGCGCTGCCCTGAATTTGATGGACTTGGAGTATGCTAGGCGTTGTGGGTTTTTCTTGGAGCCCTTGCAGTGTCCTATTCCATTGAAAGGAATTGATGCTACGCCTTTGGCCAAGAATAAGCCTCAGTACTGGACCCAGCTGACCATGTGCATGGCTCCTGCACATCAGGAGGTTATTTGCTTTCTGGTGTTGCATAATCTGCATGATGTGGTCGTGTTGGGGTTGCCATGGCTACAAGTCCATAATCCAGTATTAGATTGGAAATCCATGTCTGTGTCCAGCTGGGGTTGTCAGGGGGTACATGGTGATGTCCCATTTCTGACTATTTCGTCATCCACCCCTTCTGAGGTTCCAGGGTTCTTGTCTGATTACCGGGATGTATTTGATGAGCCCAAGTCTGATACCCTACCTCCGCATAGGGATTGTGATTGTGCTATCGATTTGATTCCTGGTAGTAAATTCCCAAAAGGTCGACTGTTTAATTTATCTGTGCCTGAGCACGCCGCTATGCGGAGTTATGTGAAGGAGTCCTTGGAGAAGGGGCATATTCGCCCGTCATCGTCGCCATTAGGAGCAGGGTTCTTTTTTGTAGCCAAGAAGGATGGTTCACTGAGACCTTGTATAGATTACCGCCTTCTAAATAAGATCACGGTTAAATTTCAGTACCTCTTGCCGTTGTTATCTGATTTGTTTGCTCGGATTAAGGGGGCTAGTTGGTTCACCAAGATAGATCTTCGTGGTGCGTATAATCTTGTGCGTATTAAGCGAGGCGATGAATGGAAAACTGCATTTAATACGCCCGAGGGCCATTTTGAGTATCTAGTAATGCCATTCGGACTTGCCAATGCTCCATCAGTGTTTCAGTCCTTTATGCATGACATCTTCCGAGAGTACCTGGATAAATTCCTGATTGTGTACTTGGATGACATTTTGATCTTCTCGGATGATTGGGAGTCTCATGTGAAGCAGGTCAGAACGGTGTTTCAGGTCCTGCGTGCTAATTCTTTGTTTGTGAAGGGATCGAAGTGTCTCTTTGGTGTTCAGAAGGTTTCATTTTTGGGGTTCATCTTTTCCCCTTCTACTATCGAGATGGACCCTGTTAAGGTCCAAGCCATCCATGATTGGACTCAGCCGACATCTCTGAAAAGTCTGCAAAAGTTCCTGGGCTTTGCTAATTTTTATCGTCGCTTCATCTGCAATTTTTCTAGTATTGCTAAACCATTGACCGATTTGACCAAGAAGGGTGCTGATGTGGTCAATTGGTCTTCTGCTGCTGTGGAAGCTTTTCAAGAGTTGAAGCGTCGTTTTTCTTCTGCCCCTGTGTTGTGTCAACCAAATGTTTCGCTTCCGTTCCAGGTCGAGGTTGATGCTTCTGAGATTGGAGCAGGGGCTGTTTTGTCGCAGAGAAGTTCTGATTGCTCGGTGATGAAACCATGCGCCTTCTTTTCCAGGAAGTTTTCGCCTGCTGAGCGAAATTATGATGTGGGCAATCGAGAGTTGCTGGCCATGAAGTGGGCATTCGAGGAGTGGCGTCATTGGCTTGAAGGAGCTAAGCATCGCGTGGTGGTCTTGACTGATCATAAGAACTTGACTTATCTCGAGTCTGCCAAGCGGTTGAATCCTAGACAGGCTCGTTGGTCGCTGTTTTTTGCCCGTTTTGACTTTGTGATTTCGTAACTTCCGGGCTCTAAAAATGTGAAGGCGGATGCTCTGTCTAGGAGTTTTGTGCCCGACTCTCCGGGTTTATCTGAGCCGGCGGGCATCCTCAAAGAGGGAGTAATTGTGTCTGCCATCTCCCCTGATTTGCGGCGGGTGCTGCAAAAATTTCAGGCTAATAAACCTGATCGTTGCCCAGCGGAGAAACTGTTTGTCCCTGATAGGTGGACTAATAAAGTTATCTCTGAGGTTCATTGTTCGGTGTTGGCTGGTCATCCTGGAATCTTTGGTACCAGAGAGTTAGTGGCTAGATCCTTTTGGTGGCCATCTCTGTCGCGGGATGTGCGTACTTTTGTGCAGTCCTGTGGGATTTGTGCTCGGGCTAAGCCCTGCTGTTCTCGTGCCAGTGGGTTGCTTTTGCCCTTGCCGGTCCCGAAGAGGCCTTGGACACATATCTCTATGGATTTTTTTTCAGATCTTCCCGTCTCTCAAAAGATGTCAGTCATTTGGGTGGTCTGTGATCACTTCTCTAAGATGGTCCATTTGGTACCCTTGTCTAAATTACCTTCCTCCTCTGATTTGGTGCCATTGTTCTTCCAGCATGTGGTTCGTTTACATGGCATTCCAGAGAATATCGTTTCTGACAGAGGTTCCCAGTTTGTTTCGAGGTTTTGGCGAGCCTTTTGTGGTAGGATGGGCATTGACTTGTCTTTTTCCTCGGCTTTCCATCCTCAGACTAATGGCCAGACCGAACGAACCAATCAGACCTTGGAAACATATCTGAGATGCTTTGTTTCTGCTGATCAGGATGACTGGGTGTCCTTTTTGCCTTTGGCTGAGTTCGCCCTTAATAATCGGGCCAGCTCGGCTACCTTGGCTTCGCCGTTTTTCTGCAACTCTGGGTTCCATCCTCGTTTCTCTTCAGGGCAGGTTGAGTCTTCGGACTGTCCTGGTGTGGATACTGTGGTGGACAGGTTGCAGCAGATTTGGACTCATGTAGTGGACAATTTGACCTTGTCCCAGGAGAAGACTCAACGTTTCGCTAATCGCAGACGCTGTGTGGTCCCCGACTTCGTGTTGGGGATTTGGTTTGGTTATCTTCTCGTCATATTCCTATGAAGGTTTCCTCTCCTAAGTTTAAACCTCGTTTCATTGGTCCGTATAGGATTTCTGAGGTTCTTAACCCCTTCCCGACCCATGACGCCACGTAGGCGTCATGAAAGTCGGTGCCATTCCGACCCATGACGCCTATGTGGCGTCATGGAAAGATCGCGTCCCTGCAGGCCGGGTGAAAGGGTTAACTCCCATTTCACCCGATCTGCAGGGACAGGGGGAGTGGTAGTTTAGCCCAGGGGGGGTGGCTTCACCCCCTCGTGGCTACGATCGCTCTGATGAAAGTGAAACTGCCAATCAGAGCGATTTGTAATATTTCACCTATTATAACGGGTGAAATATTACAATCCAGCCATGGCCGATGCTGAAATATCATCGGCCATGGCTGGAAATACTAATGTGCCCCCACCCCACCCCACCGATCGCCCCCCCAGCCCCCCGATCTGGCCGGTACACTGCTCCGGCTCCCCTCCGTCCAGTGCTCCGCTCCCCCCCGTGCTCTTGTCCGCTCCCCCCGTGCTCCAATCACCCCCCCGTGCTCCGATCACCCCCCCTGCACTCCGATCCACCCCCCCGGTGCTCCGTTCCACCCCCCCGTGCTCCATTCCAGCCCCCCCGTGCTCCGTTCCACGCCCCCCGTTCTCCGTTCCACCCCTCCCGTGCTCCGATCCCCCCCCCGTGGTCCCCCCCACCCCATCATACTTACCGATCCAGCCGGGGTCCCGTCCGTCTTCTCCCTGGGCGCCGCCATCTTCCAAAATGGCGGGCGCATGCGCAGTGCGCCCGCCGAATCTGCCGGCCGGCAGATTCGTTCCAAAGTGCATTTTGATCACTGAGATAGATTATATCTCAGTGATCAAAATAAAAAAAATAATAAATGACCCCCCCCCTTTGTCACCCCCATAGGTAGGGACAATAAAAAAATAAAGAAATTTTTTTTTTCCACTAATGTTAGAATAGGGTTAGGGTTAGGGGTAGGGTTAGGGCTAGGGTTAGGGTTAGGGCTAGGGGTAGGGTTAGGGGTAGGGTTAGGGTTAGGGCTAGGGTTAGGGCTAGGGGTAGGGTTAGGGCTAGGGGTAGGGTTAGGGGTAGGGTTAGGGGTAGGGGTAGGGTTAGGGCTAGGGTTAGGGCTAGGGTTAGGGTTTCGGTATGTGCACACGTATTCTGTTCCTCTGCGGATTTTTCCGCTGCGGATTTGATAAATCCGCAGTGCTAAACCGCTGCGGATTTATGGCGGATTTACCGTGTTTTTTTCTGCGCATTTCACTGCGGTTTTACAACTGCGATTTTCTATTGGAGCAGTTGTAAAACCGCTGCGGAATCCGCACAAAGAAGTGACATGCTGCGGAATGTAAACCGCTGCGTTTCCGTGCAGTTTTTCCGCAGCATGTGTACAGCGATTTTTGTTTCCCGTAGGTTTACATTGAACTGTAAACTCATGGGAAACTGCTGCGGATCCGCAGCGTTTTCCGCAGCGTGTGCACATACCTTTAGAATTAGGCTATGTGCAAACTGTGCGGATATGGCTGCGGATTGGCCGCTGCGGATTCGCAGCAGTGTTCCATCAGGTTTACAGTACCATGTAAACATATGAAAAACCAAATCCGCTGTGCCCATGGTGCGGAAAATACCGCGCGGAAACGCTGCGTTGTATTTTCCGCAGCATGTCAATTCTTTGTGCGGATTCTGCAGCGTTTTACACCTGTTCCTCAATAGGAATCCGCAGGTGAAATCCGCACAAAAAACACTGGAAATCCGCGGAAAATCCGCAGGTAAAACGCAGTGCCTTTTACCCGTGGATTTTTCAAAAATGGTGCGGAAATATCTCACACGAATCCGCAACGTGGGCACATAGCCTTAGGGTTAGGGTTGGAATTAGGGTTGTGGTTAGGGGTGTGTTGTGGTTAGGGTTGTGGTTAGGGGTGTGTTGCGGTTAGGGTTGTGATTAGGGTTATGGCTACAGTTGGGATTAGAGTTAGGGGTGTGTTGGGGTTAGTGTTGGAGGTAGAATTGAGGGGTTACCACTGTTTAGGCACATCAGGGGTCTCCAAACGCAACATGGCGCCACCATTGATTCCAGCCAATCTCGTATTCAAAAAGTCAAATGGTGCTCCCTCACTTCCGAGCCCTGACGTGTGCCCAAACAGTGGTTTACCCCCACATATGGGGTACCAGCATACTCAGGACAAACTGCACAACAATTACTGGGGTCCAATTTCTCCTGTTACCCTTGTGAATCTAAAAAAATGCTTGCTAAAACATAATTTTTGAGGAAAGAAAAATGATTTTTTATTTTCACGGCTCTGCGTTGTAAACGTCTGTGAAGCACTTGGGGGTTCAAAGTGCTCACCACATATCTAGATAAGTTCCTTGGGGGGTCTATTTTCTAAAATGGGGTCACTTGTGGGGGTTTCTACTGTTCAGGCACACCAGGGGCTCTGCAAACGCAACGTGATACCCGCAGACCATTCCATCAAAGTCTGCATTTCAAAAGTCACTACTTCCCTTCTGAGCCCCGACGTGTGCCCAAACAGTGGTTTACCCCCACTCATGGGGTATCAGCGTACTCAGGAGAAACTGGACAACAACTTTTGGGGTCCAATTTCTCCTGTAACCCTTAGGAAAATAAAAAATTCTGGGCTAAATAATTATTTTTGAGGAAAGAAAACGTATTTATTATTTTCACGGCTCTGCATTATAAACTTCTATGAAGCACTTAGGGGTTCAAAGTGCTCACCACACATCTAGATAAGTTCCTTTCGGGGTCTAGTTTCCAAAATGGGGTCACTTGTGGGGGGTTTCTACTGTTTAGGCACATCAGGGGCTCTGCAAACGCAACGTGACCCCCGCAGAGCATTCCATCAAAGTCTGCATTTCAAAACGTCACTACTTCAATTCCAAGCCCCGGCATGTGCCCAAACAGTAGTTTACCCCCACATATGGGGTATCACCGTACTCAGGAGAAACTGGACAACAAATATTGGGGTCAAATTTCTCCTGTTACCCTTGGGAAAATAAAAAATTCTGGGCTAAATAATTATTTTTGAGGAAAGAAAACGTATTTATTATTTTCACGGCTCTGCATTATAAACTTCTATGAAGCGCTTGGGGGTTCAAAGTGCTCACCACACATCTAGATAAGTTCCTTTCGGGGTCTAGTTTCCAAAATGGGGTCACTTGTGGGGGGTTTCTACTGTTAAGCCACATCAGGGGCTCTGCAAACGCAACGTGACGCCCACAGAGCATTCCATCAAAGTCTGCATTTCAAAACGTCACTACTTCACTTCCGAGCCTCGGCATGTGCCCAAACAGGGGTTTACCCCCACATATGGGGTATCAGCGTACTCAGGAGAAACTGGACAACAACTTTTGGGGTCCAATTTCTTCTGTAACCCTTGGGAAAATAAAAAATTCTGGGCTAAATAATTATTTTTGAGGAAAGAAAACGTATTTATTATTTTCACGGCTCTGCATTATAAACTTCTATGAAGCACTTGGGGGTTCAAAGTGCTCACCACACATCTAGATAAGTTCCTTTGGGGGTCTAGTTTCCAAAATGGGGTCACTTGTGGGGGGTTTCTACTGTTAAGCCACATCAGGGGCTCTGCAAACGCAACGTGACGCCCACAGAGCATTCCATCAAAGTCTGCATTTCAAAACGTCACTACTTCACTTCCGAGCCCCGGCATGTGCCCAAACAGTGATTTACCCCCACATATGGGGTATCAGCGTACTCAGGAGAAACTGGACAACAACTTTTGGGGTCAAATTTCTCCTGTTACCCTTGGGAAAATAAAAAATTGCAGGCTAAAAGATCATTTTTGAGAAAATAATTTTTTTTTTTTATTTTCATGGCTCTGCGTTATAAACTTCTGTGAAGCACTTGGGGGTTAAAAGTCCTCACCACACATCTAGATTAGTTCCTTTGGGGGTCTTTCCAAAATGGTGTCATTTCTGGGGGATCTCCAATGTTTAAGCACACAGGGGCTCTCCAAACGTGACATGGTGTCCGCTAATGATTGGAGCTAATTTTCCATTTAAAAACCCAAATGGCGTGCCATCCCTTCCGAGCCCTGCCGTGCGCCCAAACAGTGGTTTACCCCCACATATGGGGTATCAGCGTACTCAGGACAAACTGGACAACAATATTTGGGGTCCAATTTCTCCCATTATCCTTGGCAAAATAGGAAATTCCAGGCTAAAAAATCATTTTTGAGGAAAGAAAAATTATTTTTTATTTTCATGGCTCTGCGTTATAAACTTCTGTGAAGCACATGGGGGTTTAAAGTGCTCAATATGCATCTAGATAAGTTCCTTGGGGGGTCTAGTTTCCAAAATGGGGTCACTTGTGGGGGAGCTCCAATGTTTAGGCACACAGGGGCTCTCCAAACGCGACATGGTGTCCGCTAACAATTGGAGCTAATTTTCCATTCAAAAAGTCAAATGGCGCGCCTTCCCTTCCGAGCCCTGCCGTGTGCCCAAACAGTGGTTTACCCCCACATATGAGGTATCGGCGTACTCGGGAGAAATTGCCCAACAAATTTTATGATCCATTTTATCCTACTGCCCATGTGAAAATGAAAAAATTGAGGCGAAAAGAATTTTTTTGTGAAAAAAAAGTACTTTTTCATTTTTACAGATCAATTTGTGAAGCACCTGAGGGTTTAAAGTGCTCACTAGGCATCTAAATAAGTTCCTTGGGGGGTCTAGTTTCCAAAATGGGGTCACTTGTGGGGGAGCGCCAATGTTTAGGCACACAGGAGCTATCCAAACGCGACATGGTGTCCGCTAACGATGGATATAATTTTTCATTCAAAAAGTCAAATGGCGCTCCTTCCCTTCCGAGCCTTACCATGTGCCCAAACAGTGGTTTACCCCCACATGTGAGGTATTGGTGTGCTCAGGAGAAATTGCCCAACACATTTTAGGATCCATTTTATCCTGTTGCCCATGTGAAAATGAAAAAATTGAGGCTAAAAGAATTTTTTTGTGAAAAAAAAGTACTTTTTCATTTTTACGGATCAATTTGTGAAGCACCTGGGGGTTCAAAGTGCTCACTATGCATCTAGATAAGTTCCTTGGGGCGTCTAGTTTCCAAAATGGGGTCACTTGTGGGGGAGCTCCAATTTTTAGGCACACGGGGGCTCTCCAAACGTGACATGGTGTCCGCTAAAGAGTGGAGCCAATTTTTGATTCAAAAAGTCAAATGGCGCTCCTTCCCTTCCAAGCCCTGCCGTGCGCCCAAACAGTGGTTTACCCCCACATATGAGGTATCAGCGTACTCAGGACAAATTGGACAACAACTTTCAAGGTTCAGTTTCTCCTTTTACCATTGGGACAATAAAAAAATTGTTGCTAAAAGATAATTTTTGTGACTAAAAAGTTAAATGTTCATTTTTTCCTTCCATGTTGCTTCTGCTGCTGTGAAGCACCTGAAGGGTTAATAAACTTCTTGAATGTGGTTTTGAGTACCTTGAGGGGTGCAGTTTTTAGAATGGTGTCACTTTTGGGTATTTTCAGCCATATAGACCCCTCAAACTGACTTCAAATGTGAGGTGGTCCCTAAAAAAAATGGTTTTGTAAATTTCGTTGTAAAAATGACAAATCGCTGGTCAAATTTTAACTCTTATAACTTCCTAACAAAAAAAAATTTTGTTTCCAAAATTGTGCTGATGTAAAGTAAACATGTGGGAAATGTTATTTATTAACTATTTTGTGTCACATATCTCTCTGGTTTAACAGAATAAAAATTCAAAATGTGAAAATTGCGAAATTTTCAAAATTTTCGCCAAATTTCCGTTTTTATCACAAATAAACGCAGAATTTATTGACCTAAATTTACCACTAACATGAAGCCCAATATGTCACGAAAAAACAATCTCAGAACCGCTAGGATCCGTTGAAGCGTTCCTGAGTTATTACCTCATAAAGGGACACTGGTCAGAATTGCAAAAAACGGCAAGGTCTTTAAGGTCAAAATAGGCTGGGTCATGAAGGGGTTAATCCTGTGTCTTTTCGTCTGACCCTTCCAGATTCTTTTTCCATACATAACGTATTCCATAGGTCATTGTTGCGGAGATACGTGGCACCTATGGTTCCATCTGTTGATCCTCCTGCCCCGGTTTTGGTGGAGGGGGAGTTGGAGTATATTGTGGAGAAGATTTTGGATTCTCGTGTTTCAAGACGGAAACTCCAGTATCTGGTTAAGTGGAAGGGTTATGCTCAGGAAGATAATTCCTGGGTCTTTGCCTCTGATGTCCATGCTCCCGATCTTGTTCGTGCCTTTCATATGGCTCATCCTGGTCGTCCTGGGGGCTCTGGTGAGGGTTCGGTGACCCCTCCTCAAGGGGGGTACTGTTGTGAATTCTGTGGCAGAGCTCCCTCCTGTGGTCACAAGTGGTACTTCGGCTGATTCTCTCTGTGAGCTTCCATTGGTGGAGGAAAGTGGTACTGCGGCTTCTGAGTTTCCTTCCTCAGGTGATGTGGTGAAGTCGTTAGGTGCTGCTCTATTTAACTCCACCTAGTGCTTTGATCCTGGCCTCCAGTCAATGTTCTAGTATTGGACCTGTTTCCTCCTGGATCGTTCCTGTGGCCTGCTGCTCTGCATAGCTAAGTTCCGCTTTGCTATTTTGTTTGCTGTTTTTTCTGTCCAGCTTGTCTATTTGTTTTTTCCTGCTTGCTGGAAGCTCTGGGACGCAGAGGGTGTACCTCCGTGCCGTTAGTTCGGTACGGAGGGTCTTTTTGCCCCCTTTGCGTGGTTTTTGTAGGGTTTTGTGTTGACCGCAAAGTTACCTTTCCTATCCTCGCTCTGTTCAGAAAGTCGGGCCTCACTTTGCTAAATCTATTTCATCTCTACGTTTGTCTTTTCATCTTAACTCACAGTCATTATATGTGGGGGCTGCCTTTTCCTTTGGGGTATTTCTCTGAGGCAAGGTAGGCTTATTTTCTATCTTCAGGCTAGCTAGTTTCTCAGGCTGTGCCGAGTTGCATAGGGAGCGTTAGGCGCAATCCACGGCTGCCTCTAGTGTGGTTGGAGAGGATTAGGGATTGCAGTCAGCAGAGTTCCCACGTCTCAGAGCTCGTTCTATGTTTTTGGGTTATTGTCAGGTCACTGAATGTGCTCTGACCTCTATGTCCATTGTGGTACTGAATTACCTTATCATAACACAGGGTCTGCCTATGAGGGTGCTGGCTTATACTACAGAGTCTGCCTATGGGGATGCTGCCTTATACTACAGAGTCTGTCTATGGGGGGATGTGCCTTATACTACAGAGTCTGCCTATGGGGGCTGCCTTATACTACTGAGTCTGCCCATGGGGGCTTCCTTATACTACAGGGTCTGCCTATGGGGTGCTTACCTTTCCGACGGCCCCGTGAGTTCTCCCGACTCTCAGCGGTGCACACGGCAGCTTCCGTTCCCAGGAATGCATTGCGCGAATGACCTGAGATGAAGTCGCAGTCACGCGACCGTGACGTCACAAAGGTCCTTCGCGCAATGCATCTCTGGGAACGGAAGCTGCCTCGTGCACCGCTGAGAGCCAGGAGAATTCCCGGGGCCGTCGGAAGGTAAGTATATCCCTATTTTTTATTTCTATTCATTTCTTTTTTACATGAATATGAATCCCAGGGCCTGAAGAAGAGTCTCCTCTCCAGACCCTGGGAACCATCCGGGACCGCTCCCTGCACCATATGCAGCGACCTAAGAGCTCCGCACATGCCGTATAAGACGACACCCCGGGTATAAGATGACCCCCAACTTATACGGCGAGTATGTCCCAAACTCTATATTTTAAATGGAAAATTTGGGGGTCGTTTTATACGCCGGAAAATACGGTAAGTCTTATATAGTAGAGAGTTGCAGCACTCTTGGATTTGCTAAGATATTGGGGTGTGATCACAGAATCATCAAAAGTTTTGTTGTAAATAGTCAACAGGGTCACAAAAAACATGTTGAGAAACCAAGGCGCACAGTATCTGCCAAGGATTTAAGAAGAATCAAACATACACTGACAAGGAGCTCATTATCTTCCAGTGCTGTCATATTTCAGAACTGCAACCACCCTGCAGGCATACAAAGTGTTTAGTGCTCAGAGACATGGCCAAGGTAAGGGAGGCTGAAACCTGACCACCAGTGAACAAGACACAGAAGTTGAAATGTCAAGACAGGGTCAAGAAACTATCTGTAGGCAGATTTGTCAAAAGTTTTATGGACTGATGAGATGAAAGTGACTCTTGACTGAACAGATGGATGGGCCCGTGGTTAGATAAGCAAGGAGCAAAAACTTCCACTTTGTCTCAGACGTTAGAAAGGAGAAGGTGGGGTACTGCTATGGGCTGGTATTATTTAAGGGAACCTGTCACCTCCCCCCCAGAGCCTATTAAGGTAAAAGAGTCACCTTCTGCAGCACTAAGGCTGCATTCTGTGAAGGTGGCTCTTATGTTTTTGATCCCTAATAACACTGAAATATTCACTTCTATAAATTGCACCCCAAACCGGTATTGAGTCCACGGATACGTTTTCTCCCACTGACTCAGCCGCCTGCAGCCGTCCATCGTCCCCTCAGTGCACCGGGCGCCGCCGCCGCCTCCTCTGTGTTTCCTCACGTCACCGACACCTGCTCTGTGCTTTCATTTTTTGGGCATTTGCAGTGCACGCTGCCCTGGAGTTCACATGAGCTGATTTACTGATATTGCGCCTGCGTGTAGCGGAGACCCCAGATCCCGCCCCGCACTGTGTTATGATTTATTCACACTGCGGGGCAGGGAATCTGGCGCTGCGCGCAGGCACAATCTACTTACATCACTTGATGTAAGTTACAGGGCAGTGCGCACGGCGCATGCCCGAGAGATAATTGCAGAGCGCAGGCGCCGGTGATGGCACAAGACTGAGGAAGCGGCTCCCGGTGGGATGATATATGGCTGCGAGACGCTTGAGTCAGGGAGGAATCATACCTCCCTGACTCAATAGAGGTATGGCGCCAAATTTAAAAAAAGTAATTATTTCAGCATTCCCAAGGATACTAAACATAAAAGCCACCTTCACAGAATGCAGCCTTAGTGCTGCTGAAGGTGGCTCTTTTACCTTAACAGGCCTTTGGGGGTGACAGGTTCCCTTTAAAGCTAGCTGATAGCATAATTTGCCTAATTCTGAACACCACCTTGTGCACTGTTTGAGTTTTCAGAATCTATTGGGGAATTTGGAGGCACCAAAGGAATTTTTTGTTCACCACCGTAAACGGAGCTTGAGGTTTATAGACGTTTTCAAAAAGTTGCAAAATATGTTGCAAAGGTATTGCAGTCCCACCCTGGAGGGATTTTATGTACGCCAGATATTTTGGTGCAATTTTTGTGAAACATGCAACTTTTTGCTCTAAAATGTCTCATAAAAAGGTTGACAAAATTGAAGACCACTTTAGACTTTGTGCCAAATTTATAAAACGCCTGCACTATGTTGACAAACTTGGCTCACTTTTTGTATACTTTCATTTGATGTGGAATCCCTGTGCCTACAAAAGTGTTTTAGAGCACCCCTGCAAACCACTGTCCTAATGGCAAGGCTTGTGAGTGGTCTTCTGTCATCAAAAAAACACAAGGACCTGTTGAAGCACCAGTTGGTGAGAAACAGCTGTCGTTCTGCAACAATTCTATTCAATCCTGCA
Source organism: Ranitomeya imitator (assembly GCF_032444005.1). NCBI lineage: Eukaryota > Metazoa > Chordata > Amphibia > Anura > Dendrobatidae > Ranitomeya > Ranitomeya imitator. The sequence goes on along the minus strand of NC_091282.1, from coordinate 429,862,723 downwards.
AACCCTATGTTTTAATTTTCCAATAAATAAGGCTACGTTCACATTAGCGTCATGCGTCGCAGCGTCGCCGACGCAACGCACGACGCATCGGAAACGCACGCAAAAACGCACCATTTTTGACGCATGCGTCGTACGGATGCGTCGTAAAACGCAGCGTTTTTTGTGCGTTTTTGTTGCGTTTTTCCAAAAAACGCAGCGTTTTACAACGCATGCGTTGTCAAACAATGATGTCATCTTTCAACACAATTTAGTGTCTAGACACTAGATAATACCACCAATGAATAGAAGAGGGTGGGTCTAGTGTCTAGACACTAGATAATGCCACCAATGGGTAGATGAGGGTGGGTATAATGGAATTGTGGTATATATACCCCGGCATAGATAAATTCCAACCATACAGCATCAAGATGGAGCGTCCCATGGAGAGTATCTACCTCAATATGGAGCTGGATTTTGCCATTGCTATTGCGTACGCTATTGCCTGTCATGAACAGAGGAAAAGAGAAAAACTACGGAGAAGGAGTCGTCGGCGTTTTTGGCTACACCCTATAGTGGAAGTCCGAGAGAGTCGTGGAGCCTACCATTGTCTGTTTGGCGAGTTAAATGACAACCAGGAGAAATACTTTAAGTACACCAGGATGCCTCAAAACAGCTTCCGATATCTGCTGCGTCTGGTGGAAGGAGCCATTTCTAGGCAGGACACGCAGCTCCGTAAATCAATTTCCCCCGAGGAACGTCTGCTGGTGACTCTACGGTACGTAATGCAATGTGAAGGATTTATATGTTCTTGCCATTTTTTAAAGTAACGTGTTTTGGTTTTGTGGGGTGGGGGATTGGAATTAAAAATGAAAATTTATTTCATAACAATTTAATTAATTAAATTTATTTATTTTTCTTCTTGTCAGTTTCCTGGCTACCGGAGAGACCTTGAGATCACTGCATTTCCAGTTTAGGATTGGAGTCTCCACACTTTCTGGTATTATTGCCGACACATGCCGCGCATTGTGGGACAACCTCCGGGAGGAATTTTTACCCATCCCTACAACTGATTTATGGCAGGCCAACGCCCAAAAATTTGAACAACTGTGTTCTTTCCCTAACTGTATTGGAGCAGTGGATGGGAAGCACATTAGGATTACAAAGCCTGCAAGAAGTGGATCTCTGTTTTTTAATTATAAAAAATACTTTTCCACCGTGCTCATGGCAATAGCAGGTGCGGACTGCAGGTTTCTCGCTGTGGACATTGGAGCGTTTGGCCGTGCAAATGATTCACAGACATTTAAGGAGTCTGACATGGGCCGAAGATTATACGAGAACAATTTTAATTTCCCCCAGCCACGACCTCTTCCCAACACCGAAGGTCCGGCCATGCCATTTGTTGTGGTTGGGGATGAGGCTTTTCAAATGAGTGGCAACCTACTTAAACCGTACTCCAGTCGGGGGTTGGACCGCACAAAAAGTATTTTTAATTATAGACTGTCCAGGGCCAGAAGAACTGTGGAGTGCGCCTTTGGAATCCTTGTCTCCAAATGGCGTATTTTAGGATCCGCTATAAATTTGAAAATTGAGACAGTGGATGAGGTGGTGAAGGCTTGTGTGGTTCTCCACAATTAGATTATTGATAAAGAGAGAGTCAACGTGGAACTCGATGAACCCATACCAAATCCATTGCCTGATTATCAAGATCATCCTCTGCGGACAACTGTGGACATTGCTCATATGAGGGACCGATTTGCTGCATACTTTGTTTCAGATGTTGGGCGTGTTTCATGGCAAGATCAAATGGTTTAATTCATCTTGGTATTATGATACAATAAAAACACTGTCATGTAAACACTGTGGAGTCCATGACATTTTACCAGCCTATGTAATGTTATTTAAATGTTGTTAATGTCCCCTTAATTTCTAATGCGTTGTGTTTTGAAATAAAGTTCTTGTGCCTTTCTGTTTTAACAAAACAAATCTCCCATATGTTTTCCCATAGTAAACAAATTTTAAAATCCAATGTTCTAGAAACTAATGTGTGTCCCACAAAATTTATGTGAGCACCAGTACCCAAATTGACTGTGACAAAACAAAAAATTTTTTCAGCCGTGTGTTCCATAGTTTTGACATATAACATGATCGGCTCCCACCTTGTCAACCATTTTTAATCTTGCAGACTATTTGCATATGGAACCTGGCTTGACAAGGAGGGAGACGATCATGTTTGCAAAACTCTACAGAGTTAACACTATTGGACTCAGGATGCTAGAATCCGTCCAGAGTCAAATAGTGGCGACACTGTGAACATTGCTACCACCTCACCTGACCAATATTCTTAAGGTACCGTAATAAAACGATTAGCCAACGATCCCGACCAGTGATACGACCGGACCGTGATTGTTGTTAGTCGTTGCTGGAGAGCTGTCACACAGACAGCTCTCCAGCGACCCAAAAATAGCAAGTCCCCGTGTAATCTGGGTAACCATTGTGTTATGAAGCGCATGGCCGCACTCACGATGTTTTCCCTGTTTACCATTGTAAATGTAAAAAAAAAAAAAAAATACCCTTACATTCCGGTGTGTGACACGTCCATCGCCGTCAGCTTTCCGTACTGTGCCAGCCCTAAAGCACAGCACAGCGTTTATTATTAAGTCAACGGTGTGCTCTGCTTTACGGCCGGGAATGACAGTGTCAGTCACTGCGGGAAGATGACGGCGAGGGACGTGGTTGACACCGTAATTTTTTTTTTTTGGGTATGGTTCACTTTTTTGATTGTTTAAAACACTGCGCTAGTAACACAATATTCCCTTGTTTACAGCAACATCGCTGGATCGGTGTCAAACACGCCAATCCAACAATGACAGCGTGTGATCAGTTACCCAAAAAAATTCCGAATCATTAGCTGAGACCTACAATCTCCCAGCAGGGGCCTGATCGTTGGACGATTTCAGAAAAGATAACGTTGGTAACTGACAAAAACCAACTATATCGTTAATGAAATCGTTGTGTGATGGTACATTTTGAAATTGATATATTGAGCAATGCTCTTTGTGTTTGTAACATCTCATAGTACAATGAGCGACAGCCCTATAAAAAAATGAAAAAAAATATTGATAAAATAGTGTCAGACATTGCACATCAGGTGTTACAAACACAAGATTTGTTTATACGGCGCACGGTGTGATTTGGTGCAAACTTTATTATAGACAAAGAAAAACTCAGTATTTTTGAACAAATTAACAAATTTATTTGGGACACAAAAAAAAATGGGTAAATGTTATGGGGTATCAATGTCTGCGATTAAGGGGATTGATATCCTCCACTTTTTGTGTGTGTTGACGAGACCGAGGAGGAGGATGAGGGGGAGGAACCAGCATACTCCATTACACTAGACGGGATGCCGACATCAATCCAGCCAGTAGACGGTGGCGAGACTGCCAACGCAGGAGGTGAGGGAGGAGGAGGGACGACCAGTGTCCTAGGCTGGCTACTCCTGCTCAGTGTAGACCCAGGCTGAGTACTGGGTGTGCTCCGTGTAGACCCAGGCTGGGTACTGGGTGTGCTCCGTGTAGACGCAGGCTGGGTACTGGGTGTGCTCCGGGTAGACCCAGGCTGGGTACTTTGGGTGCTTGTTTTGGGAGCAGCCATAGCCGAGGTTGTAGTGCTGGTCTTCTTCTTTTTTTTCCTCCTCTCTCCCTCTGGGTGTGGGTCGGCTTCCCGTCTGTGTCCCCTTGAAGGCCTGGCAGGAGCAGAAGTTTGGGGCTCTGTTCTGTGGTGGCGGTGGCGGCGGCGGTGGCCCTCGGCACGCGGAGCTCTGTGTTGGTGTTCTGCAGCAGGAGTCGGAGCCATGGCAGCCAGTGATGGTACTGCGGGCATTGTAGTCGCTGACTGCATGACCCGAGCCTGCTGCAGAGCAGTGACGTATGCGTTGTTGCAGGCCTGCATCACCGAAATCTGGAGTTCCGGCGTAAGATGTTCCGCCATACCCTTCTCAATGGCACAAAAAAAATGTTTGGCCGGCCTCGAGAGCTCCGACTCCATTGATTCAAGACGCCGGTCGATATTGGCCAGAGATGTGTCCATTCTATCACCCAGCGACTTGAAGCAATTCTGGAATACGGTGCTCAAATGTAAAAATTCAGGCAGGACCGCCCTGTCCGAGGCCCGCTGACGCTGTCGGGAAGACCCGAAGGAAGGAGCGACAGAGGCCTCGGCCAGGGGAACATCTGATGGACCGGCTGCCGGTTCGCCAGATTGTGGTGGTGCAGACCTGCTCTCGCTGTGGTATGGCTGCGACGGTTCAGATGGCGATTCACGAAGGACCGCTCCAGAGGGTCGGACAGACTCGCGGGTGCTGCTGTGTGTTCTGTGAAAACATAAGGAAACCATTAATATACACAATATAACATTTCACATCCGTCACCACCTGTGTAAAACTAAACATTGCATCACACACTATTACTGTTAAGGGTTTGTTCTGTCAGTCATAACGGTTTGCTGATTGAACCGGCCAGCTGCCTGACATGACTGATGCGACCAATCAGCGCGGGTGACAGGCCTGATTAAAATGCCCGCTCCTTACTCTCCGCAGTGAAGGCCCGTCGCCCGCATACTACCCTGTCATTAATTAACTTTACCGGCGGTATCCATTGCCGCCGTTAATGTTAACCAATTTTTAATATTGACATTGCATATGCCGCATCAATATTAAAAATAGAATACATTTATTTATTTCAAAATAGTCACCCATGTTTGCCGTTTGTAACGCCCGACAATTACGCTTATCGTCGGAACTGCCATGACGTCACGGTCATGTAACCGAGACGTCATCACAGGTCCTGCGAGCTGAGCAACCATGGGAACATAACCTGCCTTGGAGTAGAAGGTATGCCGTGTCTATTATATTTTTCCTTTTTTTGAAAAAAATCTGGGATACACCTGGATGGGCAATATACTACTCCACTATGAAATATTGCCCGGGCATGGCCAATCTACTATCTTTCTGTGTTCTGTATACTTCGTACTTCAGGAAAAAAAAGAGGAAGTCCAGCTCACCATAGTAGTAATCCCAGAAGGCTCGGAGCACGGAGACGCTGTGTCAAGCGTGAGAAGACCAGAAATTAAGAAAAAATTCGAGCTCTACGAGGCGTGAAAAGTAAAAACTAAATACTTTATTCACTTCAATCAGAAGCAGAGGATGAAACATCAGCACAATACATACAATAAAAACACTATATACGCGTTTCAGGTGATAGGGCACCCTTAATCATGATGTCTGATTAAGTGTTCCCTGTCACCTGAAACGCGTAGATAGTGTTTTTATTGTATTGTGCTGATGTTTCATCCTCTGCTTCTGATTGAAGTGAATAATTTAGTTTTTACTTTTCACGACTCGGTGAGCTTGAATTTTTTTCTTCATTTCTATACTTCGTACTTGCCAAAATAAATGGCTGGGCAATAAACTATGTGGCTGGAATATAGTACGTGAATATGCATGTTTTCAAAACTAGGTGTGTGCATAGGTACTATACTTACTCTCTGCTTTCAAGGACCGGTCGCAGGAACTGCAAAATACGATTATATTTGTAGATAGAGGTCCTTGAAGCTGCAGCACCACTACGGATCTGTCCCTCCTTTTTCAGGCCCCTCTTGAAACGGTCCTTCATGGAGCGCCATCTGGTCTTCAATTGTTTAACTGTGTATAAATTAAAAAAAAAAATTAGTTTGAGAGAAAATATTGAAATTGATAACGCAACCGTGTGCAATCCCAATAGAAGACATCACAGACAGTTGTGTATCCTGGCATGATGGGTCATAGCAGCATTTCGGAAATACTTACGAAATTTATCTTTGCCCGCGGGGGAAGCCCTGTCGAAGCCATCCCACAGCAATTTTGCCACCTCAATCCACAAACGGCGCAACACGCCCTGGTCCGCGTGCCGGGGGTCACGGCTGTCCCACAACGGGCCTCGTTCTTGTATGGATGCCACCATCAGGTCTACGTCCAGTGGGTCATCATGGGCCCGTTGTGAAACCTAGAATAAATGGAAAATCTTAATGTTTGCAAGATAAAAATTGTTCTCCCTACCTCCTCCACCACCCCCCCCCCTCCCACCACCCCCCATACCCACAAAAACAAAAAAGTTAAAGAAAAAAAAGGAATAGGTTTGACATAAAAACGTACTCGCCGTCCACAGCTTGGTCCCGTGGTCTCTGCTCCTGCTGGCTCTGTTCCTCCTGGCTCTCCTCCTCACTTGAAGAAGTCTGTAAAAATAGTTTAAAAAAAGTTGAGTGACCCATCTACACATGACAGCGAATAGTAAGCAACAGTAGATCATGTACTCACCGGACTCCTCAGCGGTGGGGTGGGGCTTGACTCGCTGGCCATTACTAATGCAATTCTGAAATAAAGAACAAAATAAAATTTATTCTATGCACAATACAGCGGAACATAGTAAAATATATAAAAAAAAAAACATTTACATTTCAACCACAAAGAACATTGCACTAATGCCAACTGAACTAACGCTGAGCAAACAACACTGCCACATTGATTAAAAAAAACAATGGCAGAGACAACACAATGCCAGAGTAAACAAAAGCCTAAAGATAACAAAACAAATACACAACAGACCCTATGTCGTAATCCAAAAAGAGAGTTTTGTTTAAAAAAATGTTTACTACATTGATTGCAAAAAGTCAAAATAAAAGCAAAACCATACCGCCATACGTGACAATTAAAAAAAAAAATAACAAAAAAAAAAAAAAAAACATTATAAAGACCTTAAATACCAAACTGATTAAAAAAGCAAACATTTATATTTAAAAAATCAAAACAAAATTTGGAACAACAGTATGCACGGAGCAACCCAAAAAACACAATAGATTTTTGAAAGGAAAAAATTAACAACCCCCAAAAATTAAGGACAGAAACGGCAATCCTGGATACACCACCATACTTTACAATAAAACCGACAGGGCCGGAATCAATAAAAGGCCATACAACGCCATACATCACAACCAGAAACATACAACAATGTCTTTACACAACCACAGTGCAGAACAGAATACACAACTTGCAATAAAAATTATTATATTTAATAAAAGGGCGCAGAATCATTCTATACTACCATACTTTACAATCAAACCAACATGGCCGGAGACAATTAAACGCCATCATATAACGCAAGAATAAAACATCACAACTGAATACAAAAAACACCCCCAAACCAATAAATGGAAAAGAAAAATCTATCCTGGAAAGAACAATAATCAAGGCCGGAGACAATGAAACGCCATCCTTTACAACGCCATACATCACAACCAGACTAAAAATCCAACAATATCTTTAAACAACCACAGTGCAGAATATAATACACAACTTGCAAAAACAATTTAAAAATATAAAACATGTAGAAAATGCACAGAATCATTCTATACTTACATCTCTGGACAGCAGATGAAGAAGTCTGGTCTGGTGTGTTGCCTATAGATGCTGCAGCAGAAGTGACAAACAATCCAAACATTTTCTTTAGATATGGGGGATGTTTTTATCACTGTCTTCACTGTCTAGACACTGTCTAGACACTTTTTTGTTTAATTTTATTTAACGACGCATGCGTCGCACAACGCACGCACGACGCAAGGACTTGCGTCTCGTGCGTTGTCAATTGGTTTCAATGGAAGATTGTAACGCAATGACGACGCACGAGCGACGCAAGTGCGACGCATGCGTTTTTTAGACGCTACAAAAATGCAACATGTAGCGTCTCCGACGCCACCCAGGTGCGGTGAAACGACACATGCGTCGTGCGTTTTTACAAAAACGCACAACAACGCAACGCATGCGTCCCCAATGATAAAGATAGGGGCGCATGACGCATGCGTTGTTGTGCGTCGACGACGCTGCGTCGCATGACGCTAATGTGAATGTAGCCTAAGAAACATTTAAAAAGAACGGTGAGTGCATTTTTTCCTCTGTTTTTTCCTTCTAAGCTGTTCATGCTATTTAATATACACCCGTGTTCCTGCAAGGTCTGGTTCCCTGCTTATCCCATGCATTAAAGGAAGTATCTGTGAATGATGCCAGCACACATCTTTGCTGCATATAGTCTACAGATACCTGTTGGGACAAATGCATGAATGGCAGATATCATGAACATGTCATGCTAGATATGGTTTGAAGGCAGGATATCAGCACCACTCAGTTTCCAATGTGGGAGTAATGTGAAACTACAGGCGTGGTCTCACTAACTCAGCCGCCATAAATAATTAACCAGCGAGCCCTTAGAGAAAGCCAGCATGCCGGCGAAACGTGCGTCAGGGACACATGTCCCAATAATGTGTCTAATGTAGAATCATGACTGAGTCTGTATGTAACAGATCACAATAAAGGAATAGATTACATGTGCACCATTAGAACACTGCAAACTGCAAATATACTAAGTCTGCCTGTACAATCCCGCTGGTTAATGATTTATACTGGCGTGGCGGCTGTATCAGTGAGACCGCACCTGCAGTTGCCATTACAACAAGCGATAACTCACGCTAGCCGCGTATATTTAGATGCGACTGGCTTTGTGGAGCGAATAGCGGCGTGTTTGACATTAGAGCAGTGGTGTATCCACATTGCACTGCATATCGACAGCAAGTATATAAGCTGTCATGGGGAAATGGCTATAACTGCGCCGTCACAGCGCAGTAAACTGCGGATGTACTGACAGCCTGCCTGTACTATTGCGCTGGCTAATATTTCATGCTGGCGTGGGGGTTGTGTCAGGGAGACCGTGCCTTCAGCTGCTATTATAACATGCGATCACTCACACTAGCCTCACATATTTAGATGTGGCGAGCATAGTGGAGTAAACAGCGGCGTATTGGACATTAGGACAGTGGTGTACCTACTTTGCACTGCATTAATTAGAGCCTGACTTATAGTTTACAAGGGACAATAGTCAGGGAGTCTCAATTTGTATTTCTGCATTGACACTAATCGGGATTTAGTAGATCACAGTTGTAATAACCACTAACAACTTCTATAACAATGATCCAACATACTGTACATCCTTAAATGGATGTATGTGAATTAAAAGGTTTTAAATTAATATAAGAATAAAAGTAAAATTTTAACTACACATCCTTCCCCCTTTTTTCTTTCCTTACTCTCCCTACAGTTTACAGTTTACTGGTGGTATACACCAATGTGTAATTAGGTCCAATGAGATTTGACAATATATATACTTCTTCATTAAAAATCATTGGCATGGAACATGTTAACAGGTCCAAGAGGTGCAGTGACGGGCAAAGGACTCTGCGCACTACAGAAGCCTATTGGATACTTCAGTTGAATGCATGCATACCAATAGGCTTGAACTACCGGTCAGATTTTATGTATTTCTATTAATATATCTTTGTTATAATTGTATAAATGTTGGTTTTCATGTCATGCACATTTATATATGTTTTCATTTATATGCATTGTTTTTAATTATATATCTTTTTTTCATTTTTCATTATTGCCCGGACACGTTTCTGCTCCATGATTGAAGAAACAAGCTGCTCATTGTTTGTATATTCAGTTGTCTTTCCATTTCTTATACCTATGATTAACGATATGCTTGTCCAAAATGCACAAGATTTATTTTCTTTTTTTGTGATGTATTTTTAATAAACCAATACATATTTTACTTTTACATTTTTGGTGCTGGAATTTTTCCCTAGTTGTTTGTCTCCATGCGGCAGATACTGGCCCCAACTCTTTCCATGCATCAGATCTGAGATTTCTCCTTCTGCCGTGTGAGCTGATAACATTTTTCTCTTTTTCATTTTACATATAACTCTTAAATATACCATCTAGTCTCAGGAAAAAAAGGGGAATTTTTATTTTGCATACCATCTAGTCTGTTACATGTCTTTCCATACAATTGGTTACTAGACCGTTGCAGTTATTTCTTCTCAAAGAGCATAAGGCTCCTTTCACACTAGCGTCGGAATCTCCCCGTCGCAATGCGTCGGGGAGAGATTCCGACGCTAGCGTTTGCTGCATTGCACAATGGGTGCAGCGGATGCATTTTTCCGGCGCCTCTGCTGCCCCATTGTAAGGTGCGGGGAGGTGGGGGCGGAGTTCCGGCCGCGCATGCGCGGTCGGAAAAAGCGGTCCGTCAGGAGAAAAAAAACGTTACACGTAGCGTTTTTTTCTCCCGACGGTCCGCAAAAGCACGACGCATCCGTCGCTCGATGGATGCGACGTGTGGCAATCCGTCGCAAATGCGTCGTCAATGCAAGGCTATGGGGAAAAAACGCATCCTGCAAGCACTTTTGCAGGATGCGTTTTTTCTGCAAAACGACGCATTGTGACGGATTGCAAAAAACGCTAGTGTGAAAGTAGCCTTAGAGATTTTTTTTTCACTACTTAAAAAAGAACCTAGACATTTTTTGTATCTATGAACCCGTAATGACCTGGAGAATCATAATAGCCGGTCAATTTAGCATTTACTGAACATGGTTAAAAAAAATTAATTGTGGAATTGCACATTTTTTTTTGCGATTTCACCGCACTTTGAATTTTTTCCCTGTTTTCCAGAACATTATATGGCAAAACCAATGGTGTAGTTCAAAAAGACAACTTGTCCCACAGAAAACAAGCCCTCACATGGTCATATTGATGGAAAAAAAAAGTTATGGCTCTGGGAAGAAGGGGAGCAAAAAACGGAAACTCAAAAACAGAAAAACCCAAGGTGGTGAAGAGGATAATGAATTCTAGCCACCTTGATTTTAACGAGTATGAAATAACAAATTGTTTTATAAGTGTATATTCTTTAAATTAGTGAATTAGTCCTGAATACAATACACTTCTTATGGATACAACTTAATTTGGCGAAATAGTTTTCCACATAGACTGCACAGAGTTCTTGTCTATAAAATGGCTGCTTGTGGAAAAACATGTGACTAAACCTATCCATCAGTCTCCTACAATTGAAAACACTTTGCATCAAAAACAGCCGTTACTTGCGGGGGCATTGCTGGTCTCTGCTAACCAAGTTCTTTCATTAAAATGAATACTGACAGTGCACTCTGTTGCTGGCTCATCGCTTTGTGGCTTCCTCACAGGGTGGACAGCAGTATGAGCAGCCTCTTCTTACCTCAGCACCATTGGTATCTACAGTATTAGATCAGAAAGACCAGATAGCAGTGTTACCAGCATATTCTATATGGTGGACAAAAGTATGAGCAGCTTCTTCTTATCGCAGCACCCCGGTATCTCCAGTATTATATAAAGAAAACATGGTGGACAGTAGTGTGAGCAGCCTCTTCGGACCTCATGAGTGACTCCTGGTATCTCCAGTCTTAGAACATAAAGCCTCTTCTTACCTTAGAACCCCTGGTATCTCCAGAATTAGAACAGAAAGACAGCAGTGTGAGCAGCCTATTCTTACCTCAGAACCCCTGATATATCCAGTATTATATTAGGAAAGCATGGTGGACAGCAGTGTTTGCAGCCTATTCTTACCTCAGAACACCTGATATCTCCAGTATTATATTAGGAAAACATGGTGGACAGCAGTGTGAGCAGTCTCTTCTTGTCACACACAGTGTAGGAAAGACTAAGTGCAACACGAAGGGATGAGGGGAAGGGAGCCCAACACTAGGGAAGGGGGAGTGGGGACCTCTAGACAGATCTAAATTCACCTTGTCTGCCCTAAACATCACTAGATAGGATCTGCACCTATCGCCGAGCAGGAACCTAATCCCTGCCTGACCCTGGCATTAAGCCCTTCTTATGGAAGGACGGGGTACACTATTCAATCCCCACTACAACTAAATACAGCTGGGATAGACAAACAAGGGGAACACTTATCTTGAGTAGACTCAGAGAGGTAACACAGACGTCCTCCAGCTGCACCAAAGAGGAAGATAGCCGACTGCTATAGCTCCAAGCATCAATAGGGGAAAATGGAAATATCACCTGCAATTCCCAGTAGTAGATAGGAAGTCTATAAACACCCAGTCCAGGTGTGAGGACTGGCGGAACGCATCGAGTTAATATGGATGTTATAATTGGTGTGTTCGCAGCCTGGGCTCCACCGTGCAGGAGACAACTTGCTGCTAGAAAATGAAGGCACTATATGGTGGTATAAGTGAACTCAGTTACTTCACTGAGTCACACAGAAAAGAACACGCTGTGCCCTGTTAGCGTTACTGGGGAACACAGCTAACTGCTGAGCTGATGGCCGTCAGTGGTCACGCACACAGAGAAGCACACAAAAACTCCTCTCCGGAGGTGCCGGTATTCTAGGGGCTTATTTCAGCCGGGTCCCTGAATACAATCATACAGGCACGACCACAATTAGCAACTCATAACATGAAGTGATACTAGCGCATGGCCGTGCGGCCATGCAAACCTTTTATGTCTGCAGCAGCTTCAGGACCTTCCTAGAGGACCAATGGAAGCTGCTACAATACCAGAGCAACTTCAGGACCTTCCTAGAGGACGAATGGGAGCTGCAGCAGTGCCTGAGCATGTGACCCCTGACCTCCAATGAGAGGTCTTACCCTGGGTATGCTCAGAAGGAAAAAAGCAGGACTTAGTCCCAGAGACGTCTGCTCGCCGCTAACCAATACTGGCTACAATGGCTGAGCCTGGGAAAGCAGCAAAAACCATCCACACAGTATCAGGCTGAGCCAGACGCTCTCCGCTGAGCAGGCTCCACTGCGGCTGGAGAGGAATGGGAGACCGCAGAGATAATGGCTCGAGATTCCCCCTGTGCAGAGGTGGGAACTCGACCCCTAACACCAGGTGTGTCAATTAGCACTGTGGGGAGGTTGCCACTGGGTCCAAGAGTCAGAAGGACTAGGAAGGCGTCTGTAAAGCCAACCGCAGAGACCTTGTGCAGTCAGATGCTGTGTGGCTGTCTACAGCCTCTGACACACCTGTGACACTTCTTACCTCATCACTCCTGCTATCTCCAGTATTACACTGTGTTCCAAATTATTATGCAAATTGGATTTAAGTGTCATAAAGATTTATTTGTTTTGTTTTTCAAATAAACTCATGGATGGTATTGTGTCTCAGGGCTCAATGGATCACTGAAATCAATCTTAAAACATGTCATAATTAGTTTTCCAGGTGATTCTATTTAAAGGAAAACTACTTAAAAATGATGTTTCACATTATTAAGCAGGCCACAGTTTTCAAGTAACATGGGAAAGAAAAAGGATCTCTCTGCTGCCGAAAAGCATCAAATGCAATGCCTTGGTCAAGGGATGAAAACATTAGATATTTCACGAAAACTTAAGAGTGATCATCATACTGTGAAGAGATTTGTGACTGAAACAGAGCACAGACAGAGTTCATGCAGATAAAGGCATAATGAGGAAGGTTTCTGCCAGACAAATTCATTGGATTAAGAGAGCAGCTGCCAAAATACCATTACAAAGCAGCAAACAGATATTTGAAGCTGCTGGTGGCTCTGGAGTCCCTCGAACCTCAAGGTGTAGGATCCTTCAAAGGCTTGCGGTTGTGCATAAACCTACTAATCGGCCACCCCTAAACATTGTTCACAAGCTGAAACAGTTTCAGTGGGCCCAGACATACATTAAGACTAATTTTCAAACAGTCTTGTTTACTGATGAGTGTCGAGCAACCCTGGATGGTTCAGATGGATGGAGTAGTGGATGGTTGGTGGATGGCCACCATGTCCCAACAAGGCTGCAACGTCAGCAAGGAGGTGGAGGAGTCATGCTTTGGGTCGGAATCATGGGGAAACAGCTAGTAGGGCCCCTTAAGGTTCTGAAGGTGTGAAAATGACCTCTGCAAAGTATATAGAGTTTCTGACTTACAACTTTCTTCCATGGTATAAAAAGCAGAAATATGCCTTCAGGAGCAAAATCATCTTCATGCATGACAATACACCATCTCATGCTGCAAAGAATACCTTGGAGTCATTGGCTGCTATGGGCATAAAAGGAGATAAACTCATGGTGTGGCCACCATCTTCACCTGACCTCAACCCTATAGAGAACCTTTGGAGTAATATCAAGCAAAAGATCTATCAGGGTGGGAGGCAGTTCACATCAAAACAGCAGCTCTGGGAGGCTATTCTGACTTCATGCAAAGAAATACAAGCAGAAACTCTCCAAAAACTCACAAGTTCAATGGTTGTAAGAATTGTGAAGGAGATATCAAAGAAGGGGTCCTATGTTAACATGTAACTTGGCCTGTTAGGATGTTTTGGAGTTAAATAATAATAATAATAATAATCTTTATTTATATAGCGCCAACATATTCCGCAGCGCTAAATAGCTTTTTTGTTCAGTGAATGTGACCCCTAATATTGCAAATTCCACAAATTATCATTTTCAGTTCTTTAAAACATATCAAATGTTTAGAAATTCTACTGTGCCTAATAATTTGGAACAGTGCATTTTGAGTTTTTATTCAATTTGGAGATTATACTGTTATCATTGGGAGGTTTCTTCAATAAAATTTGATTTATAATCTAACGGGTGATGACTTTTATTAGACTGACTGTCATTTGCACCGACCATTTAGGAAAATCCGAGAAAAAAATAATTTGCATAATAATTTGGAACATGGTGTAGAACATAAAGACAGAATGGACAGCAGTGTGAGCAGCCTCTCCTTACCTCAACACCCCTAGTATCTCCAATATTAGAACAGAAAGACAGCAATGTGAGTTGCCTATTCTTACCTCAGCACCCATTCAATTTCTAGTGTTAAATCAGAATATCCACTGGGAGCACAATTTCTTACATATAAAGGGGTGGTGGAGCTTCTACTGCACATGCTCATAGGCATCTGTCCAAATTTTCTAGGACAAGTTTTTTCCAGTGAAACAATTCATCTGGCATTTTAGTTCTATAAATATTACCTCCTTGGATAAAACATGCGATTTGCTATTTATTTATAAATAGGAATTTATTTATAACTTTAGTATTTTAGAATTTTCAATTTCCTTAGTTATTTAGATTTTTCTATTCCTGAAGAATCCCTTTAACATTCGAAATACTGCATGGTTCTTCAAGGTAGTAAAGTCAATTATAGGCTGATATACAATGGCACAGGTAGCAAAGTTTTGCAATTATTTCATGATGTTTCAAGCTATGAAGCTAAAATGTCTCAATAATAGAACTAAAGTGCTTGTGTATAATTGGTACCTGCCTGGCTGTGAAAGTATTTTCGTCTCTTCTATTTAAAATGCCTATTTTCTTGGGAATTGAAATTTTGCAGATGCTTCTGTGTAATGTTCAGTGGAGAGAAACGAGAAAAGCCTGGAGAAACACATAGCGTAAACATGTCATTCAAGCTCGACATATTCATTTTCCATATTTTCTCTGTCTGCCAGCTATTTTATAGTTTACACTGTGTTATTTTGCACTTAGAGGAAAAAATTGAATTCTTTTCATACAGGTATTTCATGTAAATGATTTAAATGAAGAGCGCTCACAGATTTTCACCCACTTGTCCAGCAAGAATAAAGGTCAGACATCTACCTTATCCAGTCTCAGTGATGTTCTAAAAGCTATTCCTAAAAATAATTAACTTAAAGCAGTAGCTCACTTAAAATCCATCTTAGATTGGCTTTATAATTTTGATATTAGAATGAGCATAGAGAATAGAATTCCTGCCATTATAAAGAATCGCCTCCCCCTTACTCGACTTTCCCCTCTCCAGTCTATCCTTAATGCAGCAGCCAGGGTTGTCCATCTAGCTAATCGTTACTCGGACGTGTCTGCTCTTCGCCAGTCGTTATGGAGCGCCCCCGCAGGCAGTGGGGTGCTCGGTACCGGGTCCTTCGGTTCTCGGGGGGATGTCACGGTGGCTGACCCTGTCCGTGGCCCGTGGGACGTCCGTGTTAGAGGGAAAGGTCTTTAAAGGGATATGTTCGTGATGCCACCTGTGGTATTCGGTCAGGGTGACCGACGCTGCTTTGAGATGTCCGCTGGGGTGATGTTATGGCAGCTAGATGGTATACCTTCCCACAGGTGAAGTATGTCCCCAGGGCTTCCCAGAGTGTAGATGGTGGATGGTGTGAGGCGCAGTGAAGAATGAGGACACAAGGTTGCAGTCTCTTTACCTTTTACTGAAGGCTTCAGCATCCACAGTCCAGAGCACAGATCACAGGGCAGGCAGAGTCCAGCCGGTTTGGAGGCAAATTCAGAGTCCCCTTATCCAGGTGGAAATCCGTAGCCTTCCTCTAGTACCTTGGTGTTGTAGTACCTTACTGCTGAGCCTCTCATAAGGTCCTCACAGATGTTGTAGATGTTATCGATGTTATGTCTCTCTCTCTGTCCCCCAGATGGATAGGACAAACCCGTATGACTGGTGGCGTGAGGCTTTTTACAGGGACTCTATCATGCCCCGGCCTCTTGTGGGTGCCTCCTTGCCTCCTGGGTATAGGACGGATCAGTAACTTGCAATTAGCTGTCCTGCCGGTCTCTGGAGAAAGGCTTGAAGGACTGTTGCTCCCTCGGTGTTCCGGCTACCGGGATCCTGCGCCTCAGAAGGAGGCAGTCTGTGCAGGGCAGAACTCCTTCTGGTATCCACTCCTTTGCTATGACTTCTTCACCCTCTCTACAATACAGTTCTCTTTCGTGTCCTTTCTTAGGAACTGCCGCACTTAGGGCAGGCGCAGCTCCGTGACCTTCTGTCTGGGCCTCTGACAAGCTCCCACCTCTGTCAGGGACCAACTACCTGAGCAAAGCTCAGCCAGCAACTGCCTAACTTCCTCTCCAGGCCACCAGTTTTACCTAAGTGTGAGAGTGCCCTAATAAATAGGAGCATAGCTCCCCCTGGTGGACTGGAGTATGAAATGTGTTGTATGTTTGTGTTACCTGGTAAAGAGATCTCCTTTATTGCCTCCAAACGTAACATCACTCCCCCCAGAGGAGAATGATATTACTGCAACAACCAGGACCCTGGGGCACTGCAGTTACACTGGCTGCCTATTCATTACAAGATACAGTTCAAAGTACTTGTTCTCACCCACAAAGCTCTCCACAGTGTGGCACCCCCTTACACCTCCTCCCTAACCGACCACTACGTTCTGCAAACGACTTTCGACTAACCTCTGCACTAATCCGTACCTCCCACTCACGACTCCAAGACTTCTCCCATGCTGCGCCAATCCTCTGGAATACTCTACCCCAAGATATTAGGACCATCCACAATTTGCATAGTTTAAGGCGCTCCCTCAAAACACATTTGTTAAGAGCGGCCTATCACGTTCACTATTCAAAGTCATTTTATGTTTGTGTGTGTGTAGACTATTCACTACTTCCATCTATCCCCCACCCCCTGAAGATGGCTGGACCATCATTGTAAATACATCATTGTAAATACACACCTGTGCTTTGTATCTCTCCCACCTCATTGTAGATTGTAAGCTCTCACGAGCAGGGTCGTCTTATTTTGCTTTAATTATTGTATTGTTAACGTTGTTACTTATGACTGTTCTGTTTGAAACTGTTAAACTGTAAAGCGCTACAGAATATGTTGGCGCTATATAAATAAAGATTATTATTATATTATTATCTGTCACCAGGTTTTTGTTACCTATTTTGGAAGCAACATGATTTAATGGTAAAGACCCTGATTCTAGCAATGTGTCACATTCTGGGCTGCATACTGCAGTTTTGATAACAAACAGTTTTATCTGGTGCAGATCTAGCAGCTCTCGGAGGGCAGACAAAGTACTCCAGAGCCGCAGTGTGAAGACAAGAAGAGGACATCATCGTAAGAAAATGGGAGGCCCCAGACCGGACCGCGACGCTCATCGGATCGGACCGCCCCCCCCAGGTGAGTATAATCTAACCTCTTTTTCTGATCTTTCAGGATACATTGGGGGCTTAGCTACAGCATTACAGAATGCTGTAGATAAGCCCCAGATGCCAGTTGGCTTAGCTCATCTTCGGGGGGTGACCGGTTCCCTTTAAACTTATTAGCTGCTAGGAGAAGCTTCATATTGCATTAGTACAAGAACCCATATCCAAGGAAGAGTTATAGGGGTTGTGCCATGACACACTTTGCTGTTGAAAGCTACTAAAGAGGTAAAAATGTTCACAAAAAATTATTGAAGTTGATAACTTGATGTAAAATACGTTCTTATATGTCTTATTGTTCAATAAAACTACTATTTCAGTGCATGGCAGGGCTTGGAAAGGAAGGAGCACCATTTGACGTCTTGAACTCAAAAATGGTTGGAATCGAGAGCGGACACCATGTCAAGTTTGGAGAGCCCCTGATTTGTCTAAACAGTGGAAAACCACAACAAAACAAGTGACCCCATTTTGAAAACTAGACCCCTCAAGGAATGTATCTAGATGTTTGTTGAACACCTTGAACCCCCAGGTGCTTGACAGAAGTTTATAACGCAGACCCAGGAAAATCAAAAATCTAATTTTTCCCACAAAAATCTTGTTTTAGCCCCTTTTTTTTATTTTCACATGGGTAACTGAAGAAAATGGACCGCAAAATTTGTTAAGCAATTTCTCCTGAGTTAGCTGATATCTCAAATGTAGAGGGAAACTATTGTGTGGGCGCATGGCAGAGCTCGGAAGGGAAGGAGCACCATTTGACTTTTTGAACTGAAAAATTGCTGAAATCGAGAGCGGATGCCATGACGCATTTGGAGAGCTCCTGATGTGCCTAAATAGTGGAAACCCCACAAAGGTGACACCATTTTGGAAACTAGACCCCTCAAGGAATTTATCTAGATATGTGGTGAGCAACTTGAACCCCCAGGTGCATCACAGACGTTTATATTGTTGAACTGTGAAAATGAAAAAATTAATTTTCCCTCATAAGTATTTGTTTTGCCCTAAATTTTTCATTTTTGAAAGGGTAACAGGAGCAAAATGGACCATACAATTTGTTGTGCAATTTCTCCTGAGTAAACCGATACCCCAAATGTGGTTGAAAACTACTTTTGAGGTATAGTGCAAAGCTCTGAAGGGATGAAGCGCCATATTGGAGTGGCTTGAGGGTGCCATGTCACACTGGTAGAGCCCCTGAGGTGCCAGTACAACAGAAACATCCCATATTTTGCCATGGCTTAATCAGGGTGATGTGGTATACCTGCTAGGGCTTCCTTCTCCCTGGTTGGTGGACTTTATAGTTGACATCCCCAACCTTTTCAACTATTTCGTGGGGGCCCTGCCACTTGGCCAGGAATTTGCTCTCCACTGTAGGTATCAGCACCACTACTCGATCCCCAGGGTCAAAGTGTCTCACCCTCGCCGACCTACTGTACACCCACAACTGTGCCTCTTGTGCTTTGTGGAGGTGTTCTCTCACGATGGGCATCACCTTGGCAATTTTCTCCTGCATCTGGGCCACATGCTCGATTACACTCCAGTAGGGTGTAGACTCCGCCTACTATGTCTCTATGCTGAGGAGCCCAAGGGGGTGTCGGCCATACAAAAGTTCAAAAGGTGAGAACCCAGTTGAGGCCTGTGTGACTTCTCTGATGGAGAACAGAAGATTCAGTAGTAGACAGTCCCAGTCCCAGCTGTCCTTCTCTATGACCTTGTTTAACATGGCCTTCAAGGTTTTATTCAACCTTTCTACCAAGACATCATTCTATGGATGAAAGACTGAGGTCTGGAGTTGTGTGATTTGCAGTGTTTTGCACAACTCCTTCATCACCTTTGACATAAACGGGTCCCTTGGTCCTTCAGTATCTGTTTAGGCAACCCCATTCTAGAGAAGATATGGATCAACCTTTGGGCGATACACTTGGCGAAGGAGTTATGTAGTGGAATGGTCTCCGGGTATCGCGTAGCATAGTCCAGTACCACCAAGATATACTGATGCCCTCTGACGGTCTTGACCAGGGGTCCCACTAGATCCATATCTATGTGATCAAATGACGCCTCAATAATAGGCAACAGCACTAAGGGGCTACGAAAGTGGGCCACTGGTGAAATCAGCTGGCAGGTGAGACATGACCTACAGTAGTTTAGGATTTCTCAGTGACAACCGGACCAATAGAACCTCTGGAGGTTCCGTTCCTGTGTTTTTTTACACCCAGTTGACCACCTAACACATGTATATGGGTCTTGTCTAACACCCTGCATCTGTATGGCCCTGTCACCAGTAACTGCTTAGTTATCTCCCCGCTCAGCTGGGTGACCAAGTATAGTAACTCCCCATTTACTGCAAAGTACGGGTAACAGGTGCAACACCATTAAGTAAAGTCACATTGTCAAATGCCGCTTTTAGAGATAAATCCCCGAGTTGGGTGGTTCCAAAGTTTTCCCCGGACACCTCCAGCTCAGGGATGTTGGCCTCTGGGGATGCGTCTTCATCCTCATCGCCAACAAGCACACAAAAAGGAAACCCGTCAGCTGTGGCCTGCGACGGGGTTACTTTTGGAAGGACCTGGCTTTTGTCCGGGCTACCAGGCATACTCCCTTTCCCCCACAAGTCCCAAAATGATGCAAAGTCCCACCCTATTATAATAGGGTGCAATAGGTCCTTGACTACACCCAACACATGGGACTCGGTACCACAGTTTGTGTCTATAGCCAATCAGGCCACAGAGTAGTTCTTAGTGTCCCCATGGATACAGCGGATGCCACCATCTTCCCAGGAATCATCCGATGAGGTATTATGGCCCTCAATAGGATTACCAAAAGTACCGGAGTCCAACAGGCCAGTTACTTGCACTCCGTTCACTGATACAGGACATGTCTGCGGCCCCTCGCCTAGATGAGGGACAGCAGTGCAGGCATGATATGCAAAATACGAACAGCACCGTCCTACATTGCAGTCCATTGTCTTGGTAGTCATGGGGCAATGGGCAGCTATGTGTACTGGGGTATGACACCACCAACAAATTATACTATGGACAATAACTCAAAAGCCTCCTGGGCTTTGGACACCCCCCCAGATGTGGCCCTAGTTCCCCTCTTTTGGGTGTCCTCCCCCTTTGGAATCACCAATATGGAGATGTTAAGTACCCTTGCTTCCTCATGGAGCTCTCGACCGCCTGGTACCTTTCGAACAGACCCACCAGTTCATTGGCAATTTCGGGATCTCCCTGGGCAACCCAGGATTGCACCAGCCTTGGAAGGGAATGTATAAACCTGTCCATGACAACCATCTCCACAATCTGTGCTGGGGAAGAAGATTCAGGTTATATCCATTTTTGGACCAGGTGTAAGAGGTCAAACATTTGGGACGTTTGTTACCGCAATAGGTCCAGTGGTGCACCCGCTGCGCCATGACAGTCAGAGATACTGTAAAGAAGAAAACTGGAGGGCACCAATAAGAAGAGATCTCCCGTTATATGCTGAAACTGTGTATGTGTCAAAAACAAGGGGAAAGGGGCATGCAGAACACGGGGACCACCATACTAACGATACAAAAATCTTTATTAAAGTTACAACACTGCAAGGTTAAAAACATTTAAAACAACATGTGACAACAAAATAGCCCATGGTAGGGTTGTGCCCTTGCCATACCCTCAAATCCACAGCAGCAATTTAACAAACACACAGTGAGTATAAGACAGTAGCACTGCTTAGAGCAATAATAATAGACACCCGTACTGGTAAGCACAATAGAGATGTATTGATAAAATTGACATATACCCATAAAGTACTGTCATTAAAACCCAGAAAATAGAGAGCAAACAATCCAACTAGAGCAACGTATACACATGTCCCTAAATATCTTAATAGAGCCAGCTCCACATGAAGCCCAGCGTGGAAAAGAATATAAGTATACTCCCAAAATCAAAGGGATGCGAACATAGAAATAGCAGTATTCAAAAGTGGATCCTAAATCAACATATTACCTGAGGACAGGCCTGATTAACCCCTTTACCCCCAAGGGTAGTTTGCATGTTAATGACCGGGCCAATTTTTACAATTCTGACCACTGTCCCTTTATGAGGTTATAACTCTGGAACGCTTCAATGGATCCTGGTGATTCTGACATTGTTTTCTCGTGACATATTGTACTTCATGACAATGGTAAAAATTATTTGATAGTACCTGCGTTTATTTGTGAAAAAAATGGAAATTTGGCGAAAATTATGAAAATTTCGCAATTTTCCAACTTTGAATTTTTATGCAATTAAATCACAGAGATATGTCACACAAAATACTTAATAAGTAACATTTCCCACATGTCTACTTTACATCAGCACAATTTTGGAACCAAAATTTTTTTTTGTTAGGGAGTTATAAGGGTTAAAAGTTGACCAGCAATTTCTCATTTCTACAACACCATTTTATTTTAGGGACCACATCTCATTTGAAGTCATTTTGAGGGGTCTATATGATAGAAAATACCCAAGTGTGACACCATTCTAAAAACTACACCCCTCAAGGTGCTCAAAACCATATTCAAGAAGTTTATTAACCCTTCTGGTGCTTCACAGGAATTTTTTGAATGTTTAAATAAAAATGAACATTTAACTTTTTTTCACAAAAAATTTAATTCAGCTCCAATTTGTTTTATTTTACCAAGGGTAACAGGAGAAAATGGACCCCAAACATTGTTGTACAATTTGTCCTGAGTATGCCAATACCCCACATGTGGGGGTAAACCACTGTTTGGGCGCATGGCAGAGCTCGGAAGCGAAGGAGTGCCATTTGACTTTTCAATGCAAAATTGACTGGAATTGAGATGGGACGCCATGTTTCGTTTGGAGAGCCCCTGATGTGGCTAAACATTGAAACCCCCCACAAGTGACACCATTTTGGAAAGTAGACCCCCTAAGGAACTTATCTAGAGGTGTGGTGAGCACTTTGACCCAACAAGTGCTTCACAGAAGTTTATAATGTAGAACCGTAAAAATAAAAAATCATATTTTTTCACAAAAATTATCTTTTCGCCCCCAATTTTTTATTTTCCCAAGGGTAAGAGAAGAAATTGGACCCCAAAAGTTGTTGTACAATTTGTCCTGAGTACGCTGATAGCCCATATGTGGGGGTAAACCACTGTTTGGGCGGATGGGAGAGCTCGGAAGGGAAGGAGCGCCGTTTGACTTTTCAATGCAAAATTGACAGGAATTGAGATGGGACGTCATGTTGCGTTTGAAGAGCCACTGATGTGCCTAAACATTGAAACCCCCCACAAGTGACACCATTTTGGAAAGTAGACCCCCTAAGGAACTTATCTAGAGGTGTGGTGAGCACTTTGACCCACCAAGTGCTTCACAGAAGTTTATAATGTAGAACCGTAAAAATAAAAAATCATATTTTTTCACAAAAATTATCTTTTTGCCCCCAATTTTTTATTTTCCCAAGGGTAAGAGAAGAAATTGGACCCCAAAAGTTGTTGTACAATTTGTCCTGAGTACGCGGATACCCCATATGTGGGGGTAAACCACTGTTTGGGTGGATGGGAGAGCTCGGAAGGGAAGGAGCGCCGTTTGACTTTTCAAAGCAAAATTGACAGGAATTGAGATGGGACGCCATGTTGCGTTTGAAGAGCCACTGATGTGCCTAAACATTGAAACCCCCCACAAATGACACCATTTTGGAAAGTAGACCCCCTAAGGAACTTATCTAGAGGTGTGGTGAGCACTTTGACCCACCAAGTGCTTCACAGAAGTTTATAATGCAGAGCCGTAAAAATAAAACAAAATTTTTTTCCCACAAAAATTATTTTTTTAGCCCCCAGTTTTGTATTTTCCTGAGGGTAACAGGAGAAATTGGACCCCAAAATTTGTTGCCCAATTTGTCCTGAGTGCGATGATACACCATATGTGGGGGGAACCACTGTTTGGGCACATGGGAGGGCTCAGAAGGGAAGGAGTGCCATTTGAATGCAGACTTAGATGGAATGGTCTGCAGGTGTCACATTGCGTTTGCAGAGCCCCTAATGTACCTAAACAGTAGAAACCCCGCACAAGTGACACCATTTTGGAAAGTAGACCCACTTAGGAACTTATCTAGATGTGTGCTGAGCGCTTTGACCCACCAAGGGCTTCACAGAAGTTTATAATGGAGAGCCGTAAAAATAAAACAAAAATTTTTTCCCACAAAAATTATTTTTTAGCCCCCAGTTTTGTATTTTCCCGAGGGTAAAAGGAGAAATTCGACCCCACAATTTGTTGTCCAATTTGTCCTGAGTGCGCTGATACCCCATATGTGGGGGGGAACCACTGTTTGGGCGCATGGGAGGGCTCGGAAGGGAAGGAGCTCCATTTGGAATGAGGACTTAGATGGAATGGTCTGCAGGTGTCACATTGCATTTGCAGAGCCCCTAATGTACCTAAACAGTAGAAACCTCCCACAAGTGACACCATTTTGGAAACTAGACCCCCTAAGGAACTCATCTAGATGTGTTGTGATAGCTTTGAACCCCCAAGTGTTTCACTACAGTTTGTAACGCAGAGCCGTGAAAATTAAAAAAAAAAATCTTTGCCCCCAAAATTATTTTTTAGCCCCCAGTTTTGTATTTTCCCGAGGGTAAGAGGAGAAATTCGACCCCAAAAGTTGTTGTCCAATTTGTCCTGAGTACGCTGATACCCCGTATGTTGGGGGAAACCAACGTTTGAGCGCATGGCAGAGCTCGGAAGGGAAGGAGCGCCATTTGGAATGCAGACTTAGATGGAATGGTCTGCAGACGTCACATTGCGTTTGCAGAACCCCTAATGTACCTAAACAGTAGAAACCCCCCACAAGTGACCCCATATTGGAAACTAGACCCCCCAGGGAACTAATCTAGATGTGTTGTGAGAACTTTGAACCCCCAAGTGTTTCACTACAGTTTATAACGCAGAGCCGTGAAAATAAAAAATCTTTTTTTTTTTCCCACAAAAAATATGTTTTAGCCCCGAGTTTTGTATTTTCCCAAGGGTAGCAGGAGAAATTGGACCCCAAAAGTTGTTGTCCTATTTGTCCTGAGTACGCTGATACCCCATATGTTGGGGTAAACCCCTGTTTGGGCACACGGGAGAGCTCGGAAGGGAAGAAGCACTGTTTTACTTTTTCAACGCAGAATTGGCTGGAATTGAGATCGGACGCCATGTCGCGTTTGGAGAGCCCCTGATGTGCCTAAACAGTGGAAACCCCCCAATTATAACTGAAACCCTAATCCAAACACATCCCTAACCTTAATCCCAACAGTAACCCTAACCACACCTCTAACCCTGACACACCCCTAACCCTAATCCCAACCCTATTCCCAACCGTAAATGTAATCTAAACCCTAACTGTAACTTTAGCCCCAACCCAAACTGTAGCCCTAGCCCTAACCCTAATCCTAACCCTAATCCTAACCCTAGCCCTAACCCTAGCCCTAACCCTAGCCCTAACCCTAACCCTAACCCTACCCCTAACCCTAGCCCTAACCCTAGCCCTAACCCTAGCCCTAGCCCTAACCCTAGCCCTAACCCTAGCCCTAGCCCTAACCCTAACCCTAGCCCTAGCCCTAACCCTAGCCCTAACCCTAGCCCTAACCCTAGCCCTAACCCTAGCCCTAACCCTAGCCCTAATGGGAAAATGGAAATAAATACATTTTTTTAATTTTTCCCTAACTAAGGGGGTGATGAAGGGGGGTTTGATTTACTTTTATAGCGGGTTTTTTAGTGGATTTTTATGATTGGCAGCCGTCACACACTGAAAGACGCTTTTTATTGCAAAAAATATTTTTTGCGTTACCACATTTTGAGAGCTATAATTTTTCTATATTCTGGTCCACAGAGTCATGTGAGGTCTTGTTTTTTGCGGGACGAGTTGATGTTTTTATTGGTAACATTTTCGGGCACGTGACATTTTTCGATCGCTTTTTATTCCGATTTTTGTGAGGCAGAATGACCAAAAACCAGCTATTCATGAATTTCTTTTGGGGGAGGCGTTTATACCGTTCCGCGTTTGGTAAAATTGATGAAGCAGTTTTATTCTTCGGGTCAGTACGATTACAGCGACACCTCATTTATATCATTTTTTTATGTTTTGGCGCTTTTATATGATAAAAACTATTTTATAGAAAAAATAATTATTTTTGCATCGCTTTATTCTCAGGACTATAACTTTTTATTTTTTTGCTGATGATGCTGTATGGCGGCTCGTTTTTTGCGGGACAAGATGACGTTTTCAGCGGTACCATGGTTAGTTATATCTGTCTTTTTGATCGCGTGTTATTCCACTTTTTGTTCGGCGGTATGATAATAAAGCGTTGTTTTTTGCCTCGTTTTTTTTTTTTTTTTCTTACGGTGTTTACTGAAGGGGTTAACTAGTGGGCCAGTTTTATAGGTCGGGCCGTTACGGACGCGGCGATACTAAATATGTGTACTTTTATTGTTTTTTTTTTTATTATTTAGATAAAGAAATGTATTTATGGGAATAATATTTTTATTTTTTTTTTCATTATTTTGGAATATTTTTTTTTATTTTTTTTTACACATTTTAAATTTTTTTTTTTACTTTTTTACTTTGTCCCAGGGGGGGACATCACAGATCAGTGATCTGACAGTTTGCACAGCACTCTGTCAGATCACTGATCTGACATGCAGCGCTGCAGCCTTCACAGTGCCTGCTCTGAGCAGGCTCTGTGAAGCCACCTCCCTCCCTGCAGGACCCGGATCCGCGGCCATCTTGGATCCGGGGCTGGAGGGAGCAGGGAGGGAGGTGAGACCCTTGCAGCAACGCGATCACATCGCGTTGCTGCGGGGGGCTCAGGGAAGCCCGCAGGGAGCCCCCTCCCTGCGCGGTGCTTCCCTGTACCGCCGGCACATCGCGATCATCTTTGATCGCGGTGTGCCGGGGGTTAATGTGCCGGGGGCGGTCCGTGACCGCTCCTGGCACATAGTGCCGGATGTCAGCTGCGATAAACAGCTGACACCCGGCCGCGATCGGCGGCGCTCCCCCCGTGAGCGCTGCCGATCGCATATGACGTACTATTGCGTCCTTGGGAAGTAAAGCCCACCCCACATGGACGCAATAGTACGTCTAATGGCAGAAAGGGGTTAAACCCAGAAAAAGGAAGGATCCTATAAGGAATGAAAGTAGTGCTGGAAATAAGGGTGGCGGAGGAGGCAAGGACACAGGATGTGACCAACGCATGTCGCCAAGTAAAACTGGCTTCTTCAGGGGCGAAGTCAGAGATACTCTAAGCGTGCCAAGATCTCAGTCCTCAACTTAGCTTACTCCTTAGCGTCCTGCAAGGCCAGGTCATAATAGGCCTGCTGCAGTTCACCTGTTAAATATGGTGCCAGAACCTCCGCCCAATGCTCTGGAGGCAATTGCTCCTGCTCCACCACCCTCTCAAAAACCGCCAGGAAGCCTCAATGTCATCCCCCGGGGTCGTCTTTTTCAATCCACTACTTACCGTCTTCCTGGCTTACGAGTCATAACCTGGAATTGGGGAAGAGATCACGGCCTCCCAAGAATAGCCTCTGCGAGGAGTTCCATTTGTCATGTTAGCGCCTCCTGTTGCTGCTGCTGGTGGTGGTGCTGGAGCTGCTGTGCCAACAGCTTATTCGTTTCCTGGTGTGTCATTTGCTGCTGTTGACTGGTGAGCTGGTGCTGCTGATGCACCTGGACCAAATGCTTCACAAGCTCCTCCATGCTGCCGGACATCTCGCGCTAGATGGCGGATTTTACTCAGGACATGCGGTTTGTCAACAGTCGCTATGCGTTTTCCTGGATCACTGCCGCATTCGAAACATCAATTGTAGAGATGTGTACTTATACTTACTCAGCTGCGGTTGAGGTAGGCACAAGAAGCGGTCTTGCTGATACGTCCAGGCAAGTTTATTTAAGGCTCATAAACTGCTCAGGATAGCAAACAAAAACAGTCTTTTCTGGCACAAGGTGAAAGCACAAAGTAAAAATTCCATACAATACAGGGGGTCCGGTGTCCAGTTCTTTAGGTCTTACCACAGACCAACACACAGGATATCCACATATCTCCAGGTCCAGACACTGAATGAGACACTTGGTCTCCATATTATTTGCCAAACCACGCCCCTAAGGTTGGGATATGTGAGCAGTCATCCCCACACATCTCTTATGACTGCTCGTAAAACCTGACCCTGGAATGGCGTAAGAACTCTATCTTGCACTACATGTACTGGAGCATGCTTCCGAGCACACATCACCGCAGCTAATAACCGCAATGACACATATCTTCCCTCAAGGGCCTGTCTGGCGGCCATCTTACGACAGGGATTAGGCCTGTGCAGTCCATTGGCAAATATATAGCTGCAGCTTTTTTTTTGTGGAGGCTGAAAAAATGTAATATATTATGATCCATCATATATTACGTGCTTTGAGGTTCAAAATTCGTTGAAACATTTTCCTGGGTTACATTTTTCAGCCATAAATTCATTGTTACGTGGTATATGAACATTTCTGTGACCTCTAAAACTGAAAAAAGCTTATAGAAATGTTGTAGGCTCCCATTTCTCAGTCATACAATGTTACGCTGGCTGTGAACATTTCTGTGATGTCTAAAACCAACCCAATCTGGGAAGGAGTCATGCAGAGCGAGGCCAACAGCTCTGAGAGGGAGAGTTCGGCAGCACTGAAACAGACAGGAAGAGTCAGTGGGGTGACCAGAGAGAGAAGAAGGCAACTGTTCTGCAGTGCACTGACACGCCTCGATTTCTTTGTCAAACAGTTAGGTGTTCCCCAGTCTGGGACTTTTTTAACCCCTTAACCCCCGGGCCAGTTTCCATATTTGCGTTTTCGTTTTTTGCTCCCATTCTTCCCAGAGCCATAACTTTTTTATTGTTGTGTCAAAATGGCCATGTGAGGGCTTGTTTTTTGTTGGACAAGTTGTACTTTTGAGCAACACTTTTGGTTTTAACATATTGTGTACTGGAAAACAGGAAAAAAATTCAAAGTTCGGTGAATTTGCAAAAAAAGTGCAATTCCACAGTTGTTCTTTCTTTCTTTAAATGCTTTAAATGATAAATGATAAAACTGACCTGCTATTATGATTCTCCAGGTCATTATGAGTTCATAGTCACCAAATATGTCTAGTTTCTTTTCTATTTAAGGGGTGAAAAAAATCAAAACTTTGGTTTAAAAAAAAAAAAAAAAAAAAAAGGCGCCATTTTCCAAGACCTGTAGCATCTTTATTTTTTGTGAATTGGGGCTGGGTGAGGGATTATTTTTTGCACTCCAAGCTGATATTTTTATTGCTACCATTTTGGTGTAGATACGATCTTTTGATCGCCCGTTATTGCATTTAATTGCAAGGTAGTGGCGACCAAAAAACATAATTCTGGCGTTTTGACTTTTTTTCAGGCCAATTAGTGATCAGGTTAATTCTTTTTTTATATTGATAGATCAGGCGATTCTAAATGCTGTGATACCAAATATGTGTATATTAGATGTTTTTATTGTTTTATTTTGAACGGCGATTTGAACTTTTAGATTTAATTTTTTTTATATTTGTAAAAACTTTTTGCATACTTCAATGGTCTCCATGGGAGACTAGAAGCTTCCGCTGTCCGATCGGCTCTGCTACATTCAGGCGATGAGCAGATCGCCTGTATGTAGCAGAAATGCTCACTTGCTATGAGCATCGACCACCATGCAGCGCTCATCGCAATCCGGCTATGACAACCATAGAGGTCAGCTGGAGACATCTGGGTGTCATGCCAATCCATCGCTGACCCGCGATCATATATGATGTGGTCACCGATAGGCGGGATTTCCGGCACTCTTCCTGAAAGTGCGAGTTAAATGCCACTGTCAGAGATTGACAGAGGCATTTAACGGGTTAACAGCCATGGGTGGATCGCAATTCCACCCGCTGCCGTTAGAGGCAGATGTCAGCTGTTCAAAACAGCTGACATTTGCCAGGAAAAATGTAGGCTCAGCAACCGAGCCCACATCAAAGGGAGGGAGTCCAACGTGGGTGTATTATAACGCCCAACTTTGGAAAGGGGTTAAAAAGAGTTCTGATACAAACAATATGGCCATTTGCAACCTGTGCCATGTCAAGATCAGCAAGGGCCTGACCACTAAGAATCTAACCACCATCAGCATGATCAGCACATCATCTAAGCACCTGACTCAGTGGGCTGAATGACTAGATCCGCAAATGGTGCCATTGGGTGACACCACTGCCTCTTCCCCTGTGTTAGGTGCTTCTCAATCCCCAGTCCAGAACACTGGTGCAGATGCCTCCTGCCCTGCACATTCTGACTTACCATTACCAAGCACTTCCAAATCCTTGTCCCAGCTAAGCGTTCAGATGTCCCTACCCCAAGAAATTTCCTAGCCATCCACCCACTGGCCCAAATGCTAAACGGACACCTTTCCAGACTTCTTGCCGTGGAAATGTTGCACTTTAGGCTGGTAGACACGGAGGATTTCTTGCGATTCACGGTGGGAGCCATCCCTCGGGACTTGGTCCCCAGCCACCACTTTTTGTCCTCGTGTGGCGTCCCCGCAACGACAAAGGAGCAACTTCCGAAACGCGTGTCTGGGCGCGTGCCGCACTATTTCACCGATATCCAGGTAATTCTTTTAGTCTGCGCGTCCCTGCCTATTGCTACATGTACTTGACTTTTAAAGTCCATAATGATTAACCCTTATCACTACACTTAGTTTCTTTTGGTATTCATCTGATTAAACTTTGATATTTAGCTTTATTTAGTTATTCACAAACAATTTTATATTCCAGTATTGATCTCAGCACTTTATATTATTTTACTCCTTTGAGGTTTTTCACCTTTCATGATTTTTTATGCCTAATATATTTTTTAAATATTCCTCTTTTTTTACACCATTTTATACACATTGTTTCACTTTTTTTGAGCCCTTTAGCTGTTATAGTATAGAATTGCTTTGGGACTCATGTTTACATTTATTATTTTTTTATAATTTTTCTATTGTGGTATATTATCTTCCTGGTGAGGTGTTTTTGGATTAATACATGTACTTTATGATTATTTTTATCTTCAATTTTTTATACCATGTGTTATTAAGTGTGCTGGCATTTCATCTGTTTGTAGTACTATTTACCACCTTTAATAAAGGTATTTTATCCATAACTGCCTTTTTATTTATTTGACCTCACGTTCGGGCTTTTTTCTTTGGTTTTTATACTAATTTCCGAATGGTCTTCCATTCTTTCCCATAGAACAGGTGTTTGACACGTTTGGTACATATGAATTTGTGGTAAACATCTATTGTTGTGTTCAATACGTGTGTTCCTCTCCCTCTATGTAGTCCTCAATAGGCAGCTGTAATATGATGATGAGTTTAGGAGGTGAAGAATGGAGTAGAAGTGGCTCATAAGTGTAGACAGAAAAAATAACTATGTGATAAGATATGTTACAAACAACGCTGAACATTTAGACATTGCAGGCTGCAGTTATGTGCAAATAAGACGCTACAGGAGTAACTCAGGAACAAATGTCAGATTGAAATGGCCACCAAGATCAATTTCCCAGAGGAGCATTGCACGGCAAATAAGCCTCCTTACCTTGACAAGCCAGAGCTGGTATGTCACCCTCCACAAGGAGAAATGTTACCCCTTAGACCCCAGTCCAGAGCCTATCTGTTCTGTCCTCACTAGCTGAGGCAGGCTCATACGTAGCTATACAGTCAGCTAAACCGCTATACCGGGGTCCAATAAGGAGACTGTGGTTGAGTCTGTGCTTTATTAAACGTAGTGGTATATTGATGCGGTGAAACTGTGAACAATGATATACATAGAATCAGTGCAGGGTATAGAACAAATACATAATACACATAATATACATTATGCATAACATTAGAAGGCTAGTAACTGAACTGGGAGTACAACTGGCTAGGCTAGGCTAATATGGAGCAGAAATATCTACAGAAAGGATAAAGACATACCGGCAATGCAATCGCAAGGGGGATGAAGTGAAGCGTCTTTCCTTGAAGGCAAACTGAAGAAAGTGAAAGGAAAAATGGAGGGAAATGGAGGCTGAGCTACCATAATGCATTGCAAAGGAGGAGGAGAATCAGACATGGATAATACAAACACAGAAGATTGAACTGTCAACATAACTCAGACCGCTAGAGGGAACCAAAGCACTAAAAACAAATAAAGATATGAACATCCATACTGAGAAACCTGCAATTACGCAAACAGATAATCAGGGTAACAATATTAGATGGCGGAGACAGAACACTATCACCTAGACAAATCAGATCTCATACTTTGCACTGATGAGGGCCAACAGCCCGAAACACCGTGTCTGCAAATTGAGATTCTGATTTGGCTTTTATCCTAAGTCATATTGCACGACTCGTTAAAGGGTTACCGTAATTGTGACGTGTAGGATCAAAAGTAGCACCAAAATCAATTACATCTTGCCACTGACAGTATGTTGGCAGCACACGCTGCTTAGTTTCATAAGAATCCACCAAAATAATATGGCTCCTTTAAGAACAGAAACTAAGTCACTATTGTGACCAGGGTCTAAAGCACATTAGACTATACAAAAACAAAACATGCAATTTTTGAAAAATGTTATTCTTCAATAATTCCAGGAGACAAGCTAGCATCACATAAAATCTGCTCCTCTAGCAGATATATGGCCTCACAGGCTGCCTGGCATCACTTACTGCATTATCTAAGCCTTACTTTTAGATATTATGACATGCCCACTTGTCTGTCCTGCCCAGATCCCGAGATCACCTTACAGGCTACATCATGGGAAAGGACAAGATGTGTTTCCTTGCTGCCATAACCAGTAACTGTCTTTCCATAAATTGCTACTGTAAGATATACTCATGTATTAGTCTTTTCAGTGGGATATGTCAGCATAAAATAGCATATCTTATTCAACACAACATCACGAAACTACCCATGTCATGAAAAACACAAGGACTATGGTCCTGGTTGAATATTTCAATAAGGGTGAATTAATAGGCTTCAGGATTTGGGTCACTCACAGTTTGCACTGAATACGGCCTATACTGGAGGAACATATGCATATCACGTCTCTAGCAAAGTCCTATGAAAGCTGCACTATTGATCCGTATAAAAATATTCTATTGATCGGTATGAAAGTCAAACAAACATTTTTCATAAATAGACTTTCTGCCCTCTGGTTTTAGAAATGTATTTTTCTGCTAAGTTATTAGCATAGATATTAGGGAGGGAAATTTATTATAGAATTGGCTTCAAAGCTACGAACATTTTTACAATTTTTTGTTATTGTTCATTTGCTTTCTACAATGCAAAGTTAATCATCTTTCTAAAGAATCTTCATTAACCCCTTTCTGACATGGGACGTACTATCCCGTCGAGGTGGGGTGGGCCCCCATGACCACGGACGGGATAGTATGTCCAGCGCCCCCGGCACATTAACCCCTGGCACACCGCGATCAAAGATGATCGCGATGTGCCGGCGGTGCAGGGAAGCACCGCGCAGGGAGGGGGCTCCCTGCGGGCTTCCCTGAGCCCCCCGCAGCAACGCGATGTGATCGCGTTGCTGCGAGGGTCTTACCTCCCTACCTGCTTGATCCAGGCCCGGATCCAAGATGGCCGCGGATCCGGGTCCTGCAGGGAGGGAGGTGGCTTCACAGAGCCTGCTCAGAGCAGGCACTGTGAAGCCTGCAGTGCTGCATGTCAGATCGGTGATCTGACAGAGTGCTGTGCAAACTGTCAGATCACCGATCTGTGATGTCCCCCCCCGGGACAAAGTAAAAAAGTAAAAAAAAAATTTTTCCGAATGTGTAAAAAAAAATAAAAAAAATATTCCTAAATAATGAAAAAAAAAAAATATTATTCCCATAAATACATTTCTTTATCTAAATAAATAAAAAAAACAATAAAAGTACATATATTTAGTATCGCCGCGTCCGTAACGGCCCGACCTATAAAACTGGCCCACTAGTTAACCCCTTCAGTAAACACCGTAAGAAAAGAAGAAAAAAAAACGAGGCAAAAAAACGACGCTTTATTATCATACCGCCGAACAAAAAGTGGAATAACACGCGATCAAAAGGACAGATATAAATAACCATGGTACCGCTGAAAGCGTCATCTTGTCCCGCAAAAAACGAGCTGCCAAACAGCATCATCAGCAAAAAAATAAAAAAGTTATAATCCTGAGAATAAAGCGATGCCAAAATAATTATTTTTTCTATAAAATAGTTTTTATCGTATAAAAGCGCCAAAACATAAAAAAATGATATAAATGAGGTGTCGCTTTAATCGTACTGACCCGAAGAATAAAACTGCTTTATCAATTTTACCAAACGCGGAACGGCATAAACGCCTCCCCCAAAAGAAATTCATGAATAGCTGGTTTTTGGTCATTCTGTCTCACAAAAATCGGAATAAAAAGCGATCAAAAAATGTCACGTGCCCGAAAATGTTACCAATAAAAACGTCAACTCGTCCCGCAAAAAACAAGACCTCACATGACTATGTGGACCAAAATATGGAAAAGTTATAGCTCTCAAAATGTGGTAACGCAAAAAATATTTTTTGCAATAAAAAGCGTCTTTCAGTGTGTGACGGCTGCCAATCATAAAAATCCGCTAAAAAACCCGCTATAAAAGTAAATCAAACCCCCCTTCATCACCCCCTTAGTTAGGGAAAAATTAAAAAAATGTATTTATTTCCATTTTCCCATTAGGGCTAGGGTTAGGGCTAGGGTTAGGGCTAGGGTTAGGGCTAGGGTTAGGGTTAGGGTTAGGGCTAGGGTTAGGGCTAGGGTTAGGGCTAGGGTTAGGGTTAGGGCTAGGGCTAGGGTTAGGGCTAAGGTTAGGGCTAGGGTTAGGGCTAGGGTTAGGGCTAGGGTTAGGGTTAGGGCTAGGGTTAGGGCTAGGGCTAAGGTTAGGGCTAGGGTTAAGGCTAGGGCTACAGTTTGGGTTGGGGCTAAAGTTACAGTTAGGGTTTAGATTACATTTACAGTTGGGAATAGGGTTGGGATTAGGGTTAGGGATGTGTCAGGGTTAGAGGTGTGGTTAGGGTTACCGTTGGAATTAGGGTTAGGGGAGTGTTTGGATTAGGGTTTCAGTTATAATTGGGGGGTTTCCACTGTTTAGGCACATCAGGGGCTCTCCAAAAGCGACATGGCGTCCGATCTCAATCCAGCCAATTCTGCGTTGAAAAAGTAAAACAGTGCTTCTTCCCTTCCGAGCTCGCCCGTGTGCCCAAACAGGGGTTTACCCCAACATATGGGGTATCAGCGTACTCAGGACAAATAGGACAACAACTTTTGGGGTCCAATTTCTCCTGTTACCCTTGGGAAAATACAAAACTGGGGTCTAAAAAATAATTTTTGTGGGAAAAAAAAGATTTTTTATTTTTACGGCTCTGCGTTATAAACTGTAGTGAAACACTTGGGGGTTCAAAGTTCTCACAACACATCTAGATAAGTTCCCTGGGGGGTCTAGTTTCCAATATGGGGTCACTTGTGGGGGGTTTCTACTGTTTAGGTACATTAGGGGTTCTGCAAACGCAATGTGACGCCTGCAGACCATTCCATCTAAGTCTGCATTCCAAATGGCACTCCTTCCCTTCCGAGCCCTCCCATGCGCCCAAACGGTGGTTCCCCCCAACATATGGGGTATCAGCGTACTCAGTACAAATTGGACAACAACTTTTGGGGTCGAATTTCTCCTCTTACCCTCGGGAAAATACAAAACTGGGGGCTAAAAAATAATTTTGGGGGGAAAGATTTTTTTTTTTAATTTTCACGGCTCTGCGTTACAAACTGTAGTGAAACACTTGGGGGTTCAAAGCTCTCACAACACATCTAGATGAGTTCCTTAGGGGGTCTAGTTTCCAAAATGGTGTCACTTGTGGGGGGTTTCTACTGTTTAGGTACATTAGGGGCTCTGCAAATGCAATGTGACACCTGCAGACCATTCCATCTAAGTCTGCATTCCAAATGGAGCTCCTTCCCTTCCGAGCCCTCCCATGCGCCCAAACAGTGGTTCCCCCCACATATGGGGTATCAGCGCACTCAGGACAAATTGGACAACAAATTTTGGGGTCCAATTTCTCCAGTTACCCTCGGGAAAATACAAAACTGGGGGCTAAAAAATAATTTTTGTGGGAAAAAATTTTTGTTTTATTTTTACGGCTCTCCATTATAAACTTCTGTGAAGCCCTTGGTGGGTCAAAGCGCTCACCACACATCTAGATAAGTTCCTTAGGGGGTCTACTTTCCAAAATGGTGCCACTTGTGGGGGGTTTCTACTGTTTAGGTACATTAGGGGCTCTGCAAATGCAATGTGACACCTGCAGACCATTCCATCTAAGTCTGCAATCAAATGGCGCTCCTTCCCTTCCGAGCCCTCCCATGCGCCCAAACAGTGGTTTCCCCCCACATATGGGGTATCAGCGCACTCAGGACAAATTGGACAACAAATTTTGGGGTCCAATTTCTCCTGTTACCCTCGGGAAAATACAAAACTGGGGGCTAAAAAATAATTTTTGTGGGAAAAAATTTTTGTTTTATTTTTACGGCTCTCCATTATAAACTTCTGTGAAGCCCTTGGTGGGTCAAAGCGCTCACCACACATCTAGATAAGTTCCTTAGGGGGTCTAGTTTCCAAAATGGTGTCACTTGTGAGGGGTTTCTACTATTTAGGTACATTAGGGGCTCTGCAAACGCAACATGGCGTCTCATCTCAATTCCTGTCAATTTTGCATTGAAAAGTCAAACGGCGCTCCTTCCTTTCCGAGCTCTCCCATCCGCCCAAACAGTGGTTTACCCCCACATATGGGGTATCAGCGTACTCAGGACAAATTGTACAACAACTTTTGGGGTCCAATTTCTTCTCTTACCCTTGGAAAAATAAAAAATTGTGGGCGAAAAGATAATTTTTGTGAAAAAATATGATTTTTTATTTTTACGGTTCTGCATTATAAACTTGTGTGAAGCACTGGGTGGGTCAAAGTGCTCACCACACCTCTAGATAAGTTCCTTAGGGGGTCTACTTTCCAAAATGGTGTCACTTGTGGGGGGTTTCAATGTTTAGGCACATCAGGGGCTCTCCAAACGAAACATGGCGTCCCATCTCAATTCCAGTCAATTTTGCATTGAAAAGTCAAATGGCGCTCCTTCGCTTCCCAGCTGTGCCATGCGCCCAAACAGTGGTTTACCCCCACATATGGGGTATCGGTGAACTCAGGACAAATTGTACAACAATGTTTGGGGTCCATTTTCTCCTGGTACCCTTGGTAAAATAAAACAAATTGGAGCTGAATTAAATTTTTTGTGAAAAAAAGTTAAATGTTCATTTTTATTTAAACATTCAAAAAATTCCTGTGAAGCACCAGAAGGGTTAATAAACTTCTTGAATGTGGTTTTGAGCACCTTGAGGGGTGCAGTTTTTAGAATGGTGTCATACTTGGGTATTTTCTATCATATAGACCCCTCAAAATGACTTCAAATGAGATGTGGTCCCTAAAAAAAAAATTGTGTTGTAGAAATGAGAAATTGCTGGTCAACTTTTAACCCTTATAACTCCCTAACAAAAAAACATTTTGGTTCCAAAATTGTACTGATGTAAAGTAGACATGTGGAAATGTTACTTATTAAGTATTTTGCGTGACATATCTCTGTGATTTAATTGCATAAAAATTCAAAGTTGGAAAATTGCGAAATTTTCATAATTTTCGCCAAATTTCCGTTTTTTCACAAATAAACGCAGGTAATATCAAATAAATTTTACCATTGTCATGAAGTACAATATGTCACGAGAAAACAGTGTCAGATTCACTGGGATCCGTTGAAGCGTTCCAGAGTTATAACCTCATAAAGGGACAGTGGTCAGAATTGTAAAAATTGGCCCGGTCATTAACGTGCAAACCACCCTTGGGGGTAAAGGGGTTAAAAATGTTCTACCATTTTTTTGCTGTAGATTGTCTATAAGTCCTCTATATAGCTGAGCGATCTGCAAAAAATCAAATCTCCACAATGTGGACAGGGAAGAAAGCATGTACAGTCTTAGAAAGGGCAGGGAAAACAGGCTTTAGAAAAGAAGGAAAGCACATGGAGAGGAAATAAATGCAGGATAGGTGTGCCGATAAATAAGCTAATGAAGACAGCAGAAACCTGAAACACACAGACCTCACATGCAATACATATTACTGGGAAGGACAGGTTCACAAGAGAAAAATCTGAAACTTGGATCAAGCTGCACATCCAGACGTCTCAAAATAACTGAAGTAATGGAAGCCTGACGCACTGAAGCATAGTGTAATTTTATAAGCTAAAATTATATGTAAAAGTGATTTTTTTTTTATTCCAAAGGTATCCATGGCCTAAAAAATAGGCTCAAGCTGGCTCGGGTTTATTAAAAATAGATGCAAAACAGGAATGTTGGTTAAAAAAACATATACTCACCTGATGAGATTCCTGCTGGGTCAGCAGCACCTGCTATTCAATGGTCCCATCAGTCTTTATGATCTATCCCGTAATATTGGCATATCAATTGTGCACATGTGACTGTTAGAGGCAATGTACTCAGTGGTAACAGTCAAATTGTCTGCTTTGAGTCATTTTTCTAAAATCCTGGCTCATTTAAATGTAGTTAAAATAGTTACAAAGTGTTACAAATCCCTGTTATGATTAGTTATCTATACACTTACAATTCATACATTCATGAGAAAATGAATTCTATGGTTTTAAATAAAATCTGGTCCTTAGAAGGTCTTAAAATGAGGTAAATACAACTTCAGATGAAGAATACAGTACATTGCAAAATACACTGTTTTTTAATGCAGAAGCAATGTGTTAATAATTAAGTACACCCTTACCGCTTCTATAGAAATTAATAGGGTAAAACTGAATTTACACTACAAAATAAATGCGAACAAGTGTTGTTAAAATGCTCGTTTTACAATTATCTTGCAATATAAACAGGCTGTTGGCTACCTAATTAATGAGCAAAATGCTCGCTTAGTGGGCAAAATGATGTTTTGCTCATTGCAAAAAAAAAATCATTCTGGAGGGTGCATCATCCTGTGTAAAGAGGACTCGCACTGCCAAGAACCATGGCGGCATATGTGAACTGAGTGATCAAGTATAGATCATTCCATGCATACCATTTACTTTCGTCTGCCTGTGTAAACAGTCATTTCAATGACTGCTGCTCAGTAAAAGTTTACTGATTAGTAGTTGTAGGCTGGGGTCACATTACTGTATAACACGGACGAGTGCTATGCGTTAAAAAAATTGCATAGCACTCGGACCAGTATTCCTCTATGGGCAGCTCCCATCATCGTTTCGCCAAATTTGCATATAAGCCTATGGGTGCAAGTGAGACAGCGCACATCACTCAGATATCATCCGAGTGATGTGCGTTATACGCTGACCCCGGCAATGGAGGAGATGGAGAAATTAATTTCTCCGCTTCCTCCACAGCTGTGCTCCGAGCTCCGATCCGCTCTCTGCGAGAGTCTCGGAGCACAGACGCAGGACACTCGGCTCCTGCTGACAGCAGAGCAGGAGCCGAGTGTCATTAGCATATAGCATCGGATGATCTCGCATCGGATGCAATACGCTAGTGTGACTCCAACCGTATTGTGCCATTGATTGGTCCATGTAACTGGACACTGAGTAGTAGCCATGTGCTGTCAATCAAATTTCTTTGATTAATTGTTCATCAGCAAGAGTGGCCACCACTATAAAAGCAGAAGATTAGGCAGTTTGTTGGTCTGAAGTATTCAGTTGTCGGGTAATGCAATGCCAAAGAGAAAAAAACAACAGTAATGTTCTTAAAGAAGCTATTGTTGCTGCCCATCCAGAAGGGGTGAAAAGGCTTTTTCTAAGCACTTAGGACTCATTTGTTCAAGAGTGAAAAAAAAATATTTACATGTGTAAAACATTCAAGACACCTGATAATCTTCCCAGGAGTGGAAGTCCTAGTAAATTCACCACAATGGCAAATCATGGAATGCTCAGAGAAATAGCAAAGAAAAAGGACAAGAACTATAGCTCAGCCTCTAAAGGCTTCGCATGTTAACTGAGCCACTCTAGGAAGATCTCAAGCGCACAGTTCATGCTAGACAGCCCAGGAATTTACAGGAACTGGAGGCTTTTTGCCAAGAAGAGTGGGCAGCTTTACCATCTGAGAAAATAAAGAACCTCATCCACAACTACCACAAAAGACTTCAAGCTGTCATTGATGTTAGAGGGGGCAATGCACAATAATAAGAAATGGGGTATGTAAACTTGTGATCAGGGTCATTTGGATGTTTTGGGTTGTCAGTATGATTGAAAGAGAGAAAACACAGTAGTTTGACAATAAATGGCTTCACCCAACCACTAACCATGAGTGTAGAAAAAGTTTTGGCGTTATCAATCATAGTCTCTGCAAAAGGAATCAAAAATTTGGCCGTGGTATGTAAACTTTTGAGCAAAACTGTATAATAGAAATCCTTATACTCACCTCACCACTCAATTTTCCAGCACCTTTACTGCTCACTGCCACCCGTCCTCGTTGCATCTTTAGATTGGCATTAGTAGTAGTGAAAACCCTGAACTTCCGTCACTAGGCTGACATTTTTGGGTTTGTTAGTCCTGTGAAGGTTCTGCACATGCTCCCTCAAAGGTCACAGTGCACATGATGATGTTATACTTAATAATAATAATCTTTATTTTTATATAGCACTAACATATTCCGCAGCACTTTACAGTTTGCACACATTATCATCACTGTCCCCGATGGGGCTCACAATCTAAATTCCCCATCAGTATGTCTTTGGAGTATGCGAGGAAACCGGCGTGCCCGGAGGAAACCCACGCAAACACAGGGAGAACATACAAACTCCTTGCAGATGTTGTCCTTGGTGGGATTTCAACCCAGGGCTACAGCGCTGCAAGTCTGTAGTTCTAACCACTGAGCCACCGTGCTGTCCTATACTTCTCAACATTGGCCCTGACCTTTGCAGACATATGCACAGAACCCTCCTGGACCTAGCAAATCCATAAGCCTTAGCCTGGGGATTTCACCTCTGCTGCCGCCGATCTGAAGATGCGATGAGGACTGGAAGGTTGGCGGTGAGGAGCAGAGGGTGCAGAGAGGTGAGTGTAAGATGAGTTTTTTCCTTATTTGTTACCTTTTTGATGTCCTTTTATAGCTCAGAAAAATGGCGGCCAGCGGATGGCATTTTTCTGAATCCATGCAGAAATGAATGAAGAAATTACTACTAATGTGCATTTTTACAAAATTCGAGTAGAATTCAATACCCCTCAACTTTATTTGGTCATCTCTAGTGAATTGTTATATAGGAATTTTTAAAATGCTATCAGTGCCTAAAATTTAGAAGTGTTCACTCTTCTCAAGCATAGGAGTTATTTTATATGGTGAAAGTATTAGGCCGGCCTCACACTAGCGAGTTTTACGGACGTAAGAGAAGTGCAGAAAATATGGATTGCATACGGTACAATGCTTCTCTATGCCCCAGCTCCTATCAGCCGTATTTTACTGATCCGTATTATACGGTCTTCTACGGCCGTAGAAAATGGCAGCATGCTGCGTTTGTCACCGTATTGCGCAAAAAATCCGCCAATGAAAGTCTATGGGGGCCAGAAAAATACGGATTACACACGGACCAGCAGTGTGACTTG
This sequence comes from Ranitomeya imitator, assembly GCF_032444005.1. NCBI lineage: Eukaryota > Metazoa > Chordata > Amphibia > Anura > Dendrobatidae > Ranitomeya > Ranitomeya imitator. The sequence goes on along the minus strand of NC_091282.1, from coordinate 429,821,219 downwards.
CGAGAAATACACAGCGGTGTTAGCGAGAAAAGCCGGCAATTCAGCACGGTGTACAGTAAAATCACACTGACAGCTTACAGTAGAATAGGTAGAATAAATGTGTACACATAGAATAGGTATATATATATATATATATATATATATATATATATATATATGTCAGTGAGACACATATATGTATATATATTAATATTTAATACAGCGCTAGATAGCTTTAAAGCTGGTAATTCAATTGCCGGCTTTTGCTATCTCCTTCCTTTCTTTCTTTCAACTTTCTTTTTATTGAAAAAAGATGTATAATACAGGAAAAAAAAGAGCAGGTTAAACGATACACAGTGTCATATGATAAATCTTATAGAAAAGAAGAGACAATCATGTATAATCACGTAATTTACTTGAACCAAGATGAAGGGCCCAAATTTAACCTTTGATCAGTGGGCCAGCTCCTTACATCGAAGAGTATGACATGGTGGTTCGAGATTGACTCTGTTGATTAGTGTTTCATCAGCTTAAAGGGACACTGTCACCTGAATTTGGAGGTAACAATCTTCAGCCATGTAGGCGGGGTTTGGGGGTTTTTGATTCACCCTTTCCTTACCCGCTGGCTGCATGCTGGCTGCAATATTGGATTGAAGTTCATTCTCTGTCCTCCATAGTACACGCCTCCACAAGGCAATCTTACCTTGCGCAGGCGTGTACTATGGAGGACAGAGAATGAACTTCAATCAAATATTGCAGCCAGCATGCAGCCAGCGGGTAAGGAAAGGGTGAATCAAAAACCCCCAAACCCCGCCTCCATGGCTGAAGATTGTTCCCTCCAAATTCAGGTGACAGTGTCCCTTTAAGGATAAGGAAAGGAGAGAAGAAGAGGAGAAATAAAAGGGGAGGGTAGGATTAAGGGAGGGCGAGAGTAGAGGGAGAAGAGAGCGGGGGGGGGGATAGGGGGTTGATGATCCAAGGCAAGGCGGGAATTTCTAACAAAGCATAAGTGGAAAGGGATAAAACGTAACTTTTATTATAGCTAAAGCCACACAACAAAAAAACTATAACCAAACACCCAAGTGAAATAAAAAACTGGGGCAAAGTCTCAAACAATTGGTATGGTAACCACGGAGACTAGTTATCCCCAGAAAGGACAAGATTAGAGTTGAGCGACCTTGACCTTTTTAGAGTCGAGCCGGGTTTTGCGAAACCCGACTATGTCCAAAGTCGGGTCGAGTGAAATCGGCCGATTATGACGTAAAGTCGGGATCGACCGAAACACGAAACCCAATGCAAGTCAATGGGGCAGCATAGTCGGCAGTGAGTGGGGGCCAGGAAAACACCTAGAGTGGCCATTTTAATGTCAAAACCATCCATTCTTCTTAATGAAGCTTGTCAAGCGTAATTTACCTTATAATAATTGGAAGGCATTTGAAATTGGGGGTCATTTGGCTAAAGTTGTGGGGGGTAGGGCTGGTTCAAGTAATTAGTGGGCCCAGGAAATCTGGACCACGTCACGGCAGTGGAGCAGGGAGAGGTAAGTATTTCAACTTTGCAAGTGCTGTGAACCTGAGCAAGCAGGGGGGGCCCACTCGTTGGCATTGGCACTGGCACAGGGCCCCTCAAAGTACAGCGGTGTGTTTGCACGGCGGGGGCGCCTCCCACCGGCAGCAACACTTTTGCGTACTATGAGAGGCCCTGTGCCAGTGACGTCGCCAACTAGTATTCCTCCCCCCACCTGATGAAGGAACCTGCACTTTCATCTGCACCTTCCTCTTTGTCCCCGTGTAAGGTGGTATGGTATGCGGGAAGAGCAACCTGACTTTCAGCAGGGTCACAATGTTGTTGTGTAGCGTGCACGGGGAATGTTGCGTTATGGGTCAATGTACCAGCAGACTCATCTATCACTGGCTGGGCAATGGGCACGATGAAGTGGAAACACAGATATAGGCCCAAAGAAGAAAGTGGGCTAAATGCAGTTCAAAATTGGTAACACAGGAATAACCAGGGGGCATTGCAGTGGAGGACAACTGGAATGAGAGGCTGACACAGAGAGTAGGGCCAAATCAGTAAGTAGTCGAAATGCAGTTCAAAATTGGCAACCGTAGTAAACAGGCGGCACAGCTTTGTTCAGTGGAGGAGAACAGCAAGGAGTGGCAGACACCGATAGTAGGCCCCAAACCAACTAGTACGCCAAATGCAGTTGTTCCATTTAACCACAATTTAATGAGAGCCTGAAGATAGAAGCTCAGGAAAGGCAACCTGGGGAACACCTTGGAGTGTAACACACCATCTCTCTCCACCCCATACCCATTTTGTATGGCCTAATGCAGTGTACTTTTCTACAACTACTAAACGAGAGTCGGAAGACCGAAGCAATGGCAAGGAAACCTGGGGAACACCTTAGAGTGTAACACACCCTCTCTCTACACCCCATACCCAATTTGAAGGCCTAATGCAGTGTAGTTTCCAAGAACTACTAAACGAGAGCCGGAAGATCGAAGCTCAGGAAAGGCAACCTGGGGAACACCTTGGAGTGTAACACACCCTCTCGCTACACCCCATACCCAATTTGAAGGCCTAATGCAGCGTAGTTTCCAACAACTACTAAACGAGAGCCGGAAGATCGAAGCTCAGGAAAGGCAACCTGGGGAACACCTTGGAGTGGAACACACCATCTCTCTACACCCCATACCCAATTTGAAGGCCTAATGCAGAGTAGTTTCCAAGAACTACTAAACGAGAGCCGGAAGATCGAAGCTCAGGAAAGGCAACCTGGGGAACACCTTGGAGTGTAACACAACGTCTCTCTACACGACGGAAGGGCTGATTCTTAGGAAGGAAGGCTGTTGGAAATAAGCATTGCGCGTCCGAGGGTGATTATATTCTTATTAGGTATATACTCACCCTCGGACGCGCCCTGCTTCTTTATTTGGAATGAATGTTTATTTGCAATGTGGTGTTGACTTTCTCTATTATTTTGGTAATTAATGATTTTATTATTTTCATTATTTTGCATCTTCTCGGCAATAATATAAAGAAGACGCGACAGGACAACACTCGGTGGATGCCATATGTGTGTTTTCAATTTAAAAAAACTTTCAGTTAACTACTTGCAGGAGAAAGTAATTGTAGCTGGTGGCCATTTTTAGTACTGTACCAGATTAGAGTTGTGTGTTTGTTTTTAATGTTAAAATGTCTGCATTTGATATCTCACCAGTATTTTCTTTTTTATAAGCAAAATACTTATTTTTATATTTTCTGATGTTGGTTCCAGGGGTACACGGCCAGCAGTGCCCTGGTCAGTGTAGTAGTAGTTGAAAGAATGGACCGCAGACAGGCATCGAAGGCCTAAAATAATAACACATGGCTGTAGGCAATTTTAAATTGGTTCCAGGGGTACACGGACAGCAGTGGTGTGGTCAGTGGAGGCCTAGTGGAAGGAGTGACCGCAGACAGGCATCGAAGGCCTAAAATAATAACACATGGCTGTAGGCAATTTTAAATTGGTTCCAGGGGTACACGGACAGCAGTGGTGTGGTCAGTGGAGGCCTAGTGGAAGGAGTGACCGCAGACAGGCATCGAAGGCCTAAAATAATAACACATGGCTGTAGGCAATTTTAAATTGGTTCCAGGGGTACACGGGCAGCAGTGACCTGGTCAGTGTAGTAGTAGTTGAAAGAATGGACCGCAGACAGGCATCGAAGGCCTAAAATAAAAAAATTGGGCTGGCTGTAGGCAATTTTAAATTGGTTCCAGGGGTACACGGCCAGCAGTGCCCTGGTCAGTGTAGTAGTAGTTGAAAGAATGGACCGCAGACAGGCATCGAAGGCCTAAAATAATAACACATGGCTGTAGGCAATTTTAAATTGGTTCCAGGGGTACACGGACAGCAGTGGTGTGGTCAGTGGAGGCCTAGTGGAAGGAGTGACCGCAGACAGGCATCGAAGGCCTAAAATAATAACACATGGCTGTAGGCAATTTTAAATTGGTTCCAGGGGTACACGGACAGCAGTGGTGTGGTCAGTGGAGGCCTAGTGGAAGGAGTGACCGCAGACAGGCATCGAAGGCCTAAAATAATAACACATGGCTGTAGGCAATTTTAAATTGGTTCCAGGGGTACACGGGCAGCAGTGACCTGGTCAGTGTAGTAGTAGTTGAAAGAATGGACCGCAGACAGGCATCGAAGGCCTAAAATAAAAAAATTGGGCTGGCTGTAGGCAATTTTAAATTGGTTCCAGGGGTACACGGCCAGCAGTGCCCTGGTCAGTGTAGTAGTAGTTGAAAGAATGGACCGCAGACAGGCATCGAAGGCCTAAAATAATAACACATGGCTGTAGGCAATTTTAAATTGGTTCCAGGGGTACACGGACAGCAGTGGTGTGGTCAGTGGAGGCCTAGTGGAAGGAGTGACCGCAGACAGGCATCGAAGGCCTAAAATAATAACACATGGCTGTAGGCAATTTTAAATTGGTTCCAGGGGTACACGGACAGCAGTGGTGTGGTCAGTGGAGGCCTAGTGGAAGGAGTGACCGCAGACAGGCATCGAAGGCCTAAAATAATAACACATGGCTGTAGGCAATTTTAAATTGGTTCCAGGGGTACACGGGCAGCAGTGACCTGGTCAGTGTAGTAGTAGTTGAAAGAATGGACCGCAGACAGGCATCGAAGGCCTAAAATAAAAAAATTGGGCTGGCTGTAGGCAATTTTAAATTGGTTCCAGGGGTACACGGGCAGCAGTGACCTGGTCAGTGTAGTAGTAGTTGAAAGAATGGACCGCAGACAGGCATCGAAGGCCTAAAATAAAAAAATTGGGCTGGCTGTAGGCAATTTTAAATTGGTTCCAGGGGTACACGGGCAGCAGTGGTGTGGTCAGTGGAGGCCTAGTGGAAGGAGTGACCGCAGACAGGCATCGAAGGCCTAACATAACAAACTTGGGCTGGCTGTAGGCACTTTTAAATTGGTTCCAGGGGTACACGGGCAGCAGTGGTCTGGTCAGTGGAAGTCTAGTGGAAGGAGTGACCGCAGACAGGCATCGAAGGCCTAAAATAATAACACATGGCTGTAGGCAATTTTAAATTGGTTCCAGGGGTACACGGACAGCAGTGGTGTGGTCAGTGGAGGCCTAGTGGAAGGAGTGACCGCAGACAGGCATCGAAGGCCTAAAATAATAACACATGGCTGTAGGCAATTTTAAATTGGTTCCAGGGGTACACGGACAGCAGTGGTGTGGTCAGTGGAGGCCTAGTGGAAGGAGTGACCGCAGACAGGCATCGAAGGCCTAAAATAATAACACATGGCTGTAGGCAATTTTAAATTGGTTCCAGGGGTACACGGGCAGCAGTGACCTGGTCAGTGTAGTAGTAGTTGAAAGAATGGACCGCAGACAGGCATCGAAGGCCTAAAATAAAAAAATTGGGCTGGCTGTAGGCAATTTTAAATTGGTTCCAGGGGTACACGGGCAGCAGTGACCTGGTCAGTGTAGTAGTAGTTGAAAGAATGGACCGCAGACAGGCATCGAAGGCCTAAAATAAAAAAATTGGGCTGGCTGTAGGCAATTTTAAATTGGTTCCAGGGGTACACGGGCAGCAGTGACCTGGTCAGTGTAGTAGTAGTTGAAAGAATGGACCGCAGACAGGCATCGAAGGCCTAAAATAAAAAAATTGGGCTGGCTGTAGGCAATTTTAAATTGGTTCCAGGGGTACACGGGCAGCAGTGACCTGGTCAGTGTAGTAGTAGTTGAAAGAATGGACCGCAGACAGGCATCGAAGGCCTAAAATAAAAAAATTGGGCTGGCTGTAGGCAATTTTAAATTGGTTCCAGGGGTACACGGGCAGCAGTGGTGTGGTCAGTGGAGGCCTAGTGGAAGGAGTGACCGCAGACAGGCATCGAAGGCCTAAAATAATAACACATGGCTGTAGGCAATTTTAAATTGGTTCCAGGGGTACACGGGCAGCAGTGACCTGGTCAGTGTAGTAGTAGTTGAAAGAATGGACCGCAGACAGGCATCGAAGGCCTAAAATAAAAAAATTGGGCTGGCTGTAGGCAATTTTAAATTGGTTCCAGGGGTACACGGGCAGCAGTGACCTGGTCAGTGTAGTAGTAGTTGAAAGAATGGACCGCAGACAGGCATCGAAGGCCTAAAATAAAAAAATTGGGCTGGCTGTAGGCAATTTTAAATTGGTTCCAGGGGTACACGGGCAGCAGTGACCTGGTCAGTGTAGTAGTAGTTGAAAGAATGGACCGCAGACAGGCATCGAAGGCCTAAAATAAAAAAATTGGGCTGGCTGTAGGCAATTTTAAATTGGTTCCAGGGGTACACGGGCAGCAGTGGTGTGGTCAGTGGAGGCCTAGTGGAAGGAGTGACCGCAGACAGGCATCGAAGGCCTAACATAACAAACTTGGGCTGGCTGTAGGCACTTTTAAATTGGTTCCAGGGGTACACGGGCAGCAGTGGTCTGGTCAGTGGAAGTCTAGTGGAAGGAGTGACCGCAGACAGGCATCGAAGGCCTAAAATAATAACACATGGCTGTAGGCAATTTTAAATTGGTTCCAGGGGTACACGGACAGCAGTGGTGTGGTCAGTGGAGGCCTAGTGGAAGGAGTGACCGCAGACAGGCATCGAAGGCCTAAAATAATAACACATGGCTGTAGGCAATTTTAAATTGGTTCCAGGGGTACACGGACAGCAGTGGTGTGGTCAGTGGAGGCCTAGTGGAAGGAGTGACCGCAGACAGGCATCGAAGGCCTAAAATAATAACACATGGCTGTAGGCAATTTTAAATTGGTTCCAGGGGTACACGGGCAGCAGTGACCTGGTCAGTGTAGTAGTAGTTGAAAGAATGGACCGCAGACAGGCATCGAAGGCCTAAAATAAAAAAATTGGGCTGGCTGTAGGCAATTTTAAATTGGTTCCAGGGGTACACGGGCAGCAGTGACCTGGTCAGTGTAGTAGTAGTTGAAAGAATGGACCGCAGACAGGCATCGAAGGCCTAAAATAAAAAAATTGGGCTGGCTGTAGGCAATTTTAAATTGGTTCCAGGGGTACACGGGCAGCAGTGACCTGGTCAGTGTAGTAGTAGTTGAAAGAATGGACCGCAGACAGGCATCGAAGGCCTAAAATAAAAAAATTGGGCTGGCTGTAGGCAATTTTAAATTGGTTCCAGGGGTACACGGGCAGCAGTGACCTGGTCAGTGTAGTAGTAGTTGAAAGAATGGACCGCAGACAGGCATCGAAGGCCTAAAATAAAAAAATTGGGCTGGCTGTAGGCAATTTTAAATTGGTTCCAGGGGTACACGGGCAGCAGTGGTGTGGTCAGTGGAGGCCTAGTGGAAGGAGTGACCGCAGACAGGCATCGAAGGCCTAAAATAATAACACATGGCTGTAGGCAATTTTAAATTGGTTCCAGGGGTACACGGGCAGCAGTGACCTGGTCAGTGTAGTAGTAGTTGAAAGAATGGACCGCAGACAGGCATCGAAGGCCTAAAATAAAAAAATTGGGCTGGCTGTAGGCAATTTTAAATTGGTTCCAGGGGTACACGGGCAGCAGTGACCTGGTCAGTGTAGTAGTAGTTGAAAGAATGGACCGCAGACAGGCATCGAAGGCCTAACATAACAAACTTGGGCTGGCTGTAGGCACTTTTAAATTGGTTCCAGGGGTACACGGGCAGCAGTGGTCTGGTCAGTGGAAGTCTAGTGGAAGGAGTGACCGCAGACAGGCATCGAAGGCCTAAAATAATAACACATGGCTGTAGGCAATTTTAAATTGGTTCCAGGGGTACACGGACAGCAGTGGTGTGGTCAGTGGAGGCCTAGTGGAAGGAGTGACCGCAGACAGGCATCGAAGGCCTAAAATAATAACACATGGCTGTAGGCAATTTTAAATTGGTTCCAGGGGTACACGGGCAGCAGTGACCTGGTCAGTGTAGTAGTAGTTGAAAGAATGGACCGCAGACAGGCATCGAAGGCCTAAAATAAAAAAATTGGGCTGGCTGTAGGCAATTTTAAATTGGTTCCAGGGGTACACGGGCAGCAGTGACCTGGTCAGTGTAGTAGTAGTTGAAAGAATGGACCGCAGACAGGCATCGAAGGCCTAAAATAAAAAAATTGGGCTGGCTGTAGGCAATTTTAAATTGGTTCCAGGGGTACACGGGCAGCAGTGACCTGGTCAGTGTAGTAGTAGTTGAAAGAATGGACCGCAGACAGGCATCGAAGGCCTAAAATAAAAAAATTGGGCTGGCTGTAGGCAATTTTAAATTGGTTCCAGGGGTACACGGGCAGCAGTGACCTGGTCAGTGTAGTAGTAGTTGAAAGAATGGACCGCAGACAGGCATCGAAGGCCTAAAATAAAAAAATTGGGCTGGCTGTAGGCAATTTTAAATTGGTTCCAGGGGTACACGGGCAGCAGTGGTGTGGTCAGTGGAGGCCTAGTGGAAGGAGTGACCGCAGACAGGCATCGAAGGCCTAAAATAATAACACATGGCTGTAGGCACTTTTAAATTGGTTCCAGGGGTACACGGGCAGCAGTGGTCTGGTCAGTGGAAGTCTAGTGGAAGGAGTGACCGCAGACAGGCTTCGAAGGCCTAACATAACAAAATTGGGCTGGCTGTAGGCACTTTAAATTGGTTCCAGGGGTACATGGGCAGCAGTGTATGGTCAGTGGAAGTCTAGTGGAAGGAGTGACGGCAGACAGTCTTCGAAGGCCTAACATAACAAAATTGGGCTGACTGTAGGCACTTTTAAATTGGTTCCAGGGTAACACGGCCAGCAGTGGCCTGGTCAGTGTAGTAGTTGTAGAAAGAAGGGACCGCAGACAGGCTTCGAAGGCCTAACATAACAAAAATGTCAAAACAATGGTATTGTCAGTGCCAGGCATTGAAGGATGTCAGCGGCTAGACTACACATTGGTGAAGCTGTGAGAGATAATTTTGCTAGTGGTAGAGCACTGTTTGAGCTGGGGGGGGGAACTGTCTTGTGGCCGGCGGTACAGGCACAGGGCCCCTCATATTACAACGGTGTGTCTGACGTTGGGTGCGCACCACCACCGCCAGAGACACTTTATTGTACTATGAGGGACCCAGTGGCAGTGCCGTCGACCAAAAGCGGCCACACCCACCTCTTCAGACAAACAGCACTCTCAAGGGTCCAAGCGCAAAGTGGCGATAGCACGGCCCCGTGTGGGGAGTTTGGCCATTTCGTGAGGTGGAAACATGTCGTATGCTGGACAATCAGGTGAAGAAAATTACGAGATTGGAAAAGTCATTCAGAATAGTCCACAGGCAAGACCTTTTCATAGGAAAGCTAGGTGTCAGCCGGGCAGGGTGGGGCAAAAGATTTTGAAATCCAGTTGTGGTTCATTTTAATGAAGGTTAGATCATCTACATTTTGGGTAGCCAGACGAGTCCTTTTTTCTGTTAGTATTGAACCTGCAGCACTGAATACTCTTTCTGATAGGACACTAGCTGCCGGGCAAGCAAGCTCCTGCAATGCATATTCTGCCAATTCTGGCCAGGTGTCTAATTTGGATGCCCAGTAATCAAATGGGAATGACGGTTGAGGGAGAACGTCGATAAGGGATGAAAAATAGTTTGTAACCATACTGGACAAATGTTGTCTCCTGTCACTTTGAATTGATGCTGCAGTACCTGTCCTGTCTGCGGTCATAGAAAAATCACTCCACAACCTGGTCAGAAAACCCCTCTGTCCAACGCCACTTCTGATTTCTGCCCCTCTAACACCTCTGGTCTGCTGGCCCCTGGAGCTCGTGTGAGAACGATCACGGGCGCTGTGTGCAGGGAATGCCAGAAGCAAACGGTCAACAAGAGTTGATTGTTTTGTTGCTAATATTAGTTCCAAGTTCTCATGTGGCATAATATTTTGCAATTTGCCTTTATAGCGAGGATCAAGGAGGCAGGCCAACCAGTAATCGTCATCGTTCATCATTTTTGTAATGCGTGTGTCCCTTTTGAGGATACGCAAGGCATAATCCGCCATGTGGGCCAAAGTTCCCGTTGTCAAATCTGCGGTTGTGCTTGGTTGAGGGGCAGTTGCAGGCAAATCTACGTCACTTGTGTCCCTCAAAAAACCAGAACCCGGCCTTGCCACGCCACCAATTTCCCGTGCCCCCGGGAAAGCTTCCTCATTAAAAATATACTCATCCCCATCATCCTCCTCATCCTCCACCTCCTCTTCGCCCGGTACCTCGTCATGTACACTGCCCTGACCAGACAATCGCTGACTGTCATCAAGGCTTTCCTCTTCCTCTGGTGCAGACGCCTGATCCTTTATGTGCGTCAAACTTTGCATCAGCAGACGCATTAGGGGGATGCTCATGCTTATTATGGCGTTGTCTGCACTAACCAGCCGTGTGCATTCCTCAAAACACTGAAGGACTTGACACATGTCTTGAATCTTCGACCACTGCACACCTGACAACTCCATGTCTGCCATCCTACTGCCTGCCCGTGTATGTGTATCCTCCCACAAAAACATAACAGCCCGCCTCTGTTCGCACAGTCTCTGAAGCATGTGCAGTGTTGAGTTCCACCTTGTTGCAACGTCTATGATTAGGCGATGCTGGGGAAGGTTCAAAGAACGCTGATAGGTCTGCATACGGCTGGAGTGTACAGGCGAACGGCGGATATGTGCGCAAAGTCCACGCACTTTGAGGAGCAGGTCGGATAACCCCGGATAACTTTTCAGGAAGCACTGCACCACCAGGTTTAAGGTGTGAGCCAGGCAAGGAATGTGTTTCAGTTGGGAAAGGGAGATGGCAGCCATGAAATTCCTTCCGTTATCACTCACTACCTTGCCTGCCTCAAGATCTACAGTGCCCAGCCACGACTGCGTTTCTTGCTGCAAGAACTCGGACAGAACTTCCGCGGTGTGTCTATTGTCGCCCAAACACTTCATAGCCAATACAGCCTGCTGACGTATGCCAGTAGCTGCCCCATAATGGGAGACCTGGTGTGCAACAGTGGCAGGTGCGGATGGAGTGTTTGTGCGACTGCGGTCTGTGGACGAGCTCTTGCTTCTGCAGGAGGACGAGGAGGAGGAGGAGGAGGGGGTGCGAACGGCTACAGACAACTGTTTACTAGACCGTGGGCTAGGCAGAACTGTCCCAAACTTGCTGTCCCCTGTGGACCCTGAATCCACCACATTTACCCAGTGTGCCGTGATGGACACGTAACGTCCCTGGCCATGCCTACTGGTCCATGCATCTGTTGTCAGGTGCACCTTTGTGCTCACAGATTGCCTGAGTGCATGGACGATGCGCTCTTTAACATGCTGGTGGAGGGCTGGGATGGCTTTTCTGGAAAAAAAGTGTCGACTGGGTAGCTCGTAGCGTGGTACAGCGTAGTCCATCAGGTCTTTGAAAGCTTCGCTTTCAACTAACCGGTAGGGCATCATCTCTAACGAGATTAGTCTAGCTATGTGGGCGTTCAAACCCTGTGTACGCGGATGCGAGGCTAAGTATTTCCTTTTTCTAACCATAGTCTCATGTAGGGTGAGCTGGACTGGAGAGCTGGAGATCGTGGAACTAGCGGGGGTGCCGGTGGACATGGCAGACTGAGAGACGGTGGGAGATGGTATTGTTGCCGCCGGTGCCCTAGATGCAGTGTTTCCTACTACGAAACTGGTGATTCCCTGACCCTGACTGCTTTGGCCTGGCAAAGATACCTGCACAGATACAGCAGGTGGTGCGCTAAATGGTGGTCCTACACTGCCGGAAGGGATGTTGCGTTGATGACTAGCTTCATTGGCCGAGGGTGCAACAACCTTAAGGGACGTTTGGTAGTTAGTCCAAGCTTTCAAATGCATGGTGGTTAAATGTCTATGCATGCAACTAGTATTGAGACTTTTCAGATTCTGACCTCTGCTTAAGGAAGTAGAACATTTTTGACAGATGACTTTGCGCTGATCAATTGGATGTTGTTTAAAAAAATGCCAGACTGCACTCTTTCTAGCATCGGATACCTTTTCAGGCATTGCAGACTGAGCTTTAACCGGATGGCCACGCTGTCCTCCACCAGGTTTTGGCTTTGCCACGCGTTTTGGGCAAGATACGGGCCCGGCAGATGGAACCTGTGGCGATGTTGATGCCTGCTGCGGCCCCTCCTCCTCCTCTGCTTCAGAACTGCTGCCGCCTGCACCCTGTTCCCCCAATGGCTGCCAATCGGGGTCAAGAACTGGGTCATCTAATAACTCTTCTTGTACCTCCTGCGCAACTTCGTCTGTGTCACCGTGTCGTTCGGTGGTATAGCGTTCGTGATGGGGCAACATAGTCTCATCAGGGTCTGATTCTTGATCAGCACCCTGCGAGGGCAATGTTGTGGTCTGAGTCAAAGGACCAGCATAGTAGTCTGGCTGTGGCTGTGCGTCAGTGCACTCCATGTCAGATTCAATTTGTAATGGGCATGGACTGTTAACTGCTTCACTTTCTAAGCCAGGGACGGTATGTGTAAAGAGCTCCATGGAGTAACCCGTTGTGTCGCCTGCTGCATTCTTCTCTGTTGTTGTTTTTGCTGAAGAGGACAAGGAAGTGACTTGTCCCTGACCGTGAACATCCACTAACGACGCGCTGCTTTTACTTTTACCAGTTTCACGAGATGAGGCAAAAGAGCTAGAGGCTGAGTCAGCAAGATAAGCCAAAACTTGCTCTTGCTGCTCCGGCTTTAAAAGCGGTTTTCCTAATCCCAGAAAAGGGAGCGTTCGAGGCCTTGTGTAGCCGGACGACGAACCTGGCTCCACAGCTCCAGACTTAGGTGCAATATTTTTTCCCCCACGACCACCTGATGCTCCACCACTACCACTACCCTCATTACCAGCTGACAATGAACGCCCCCGGCCACGACCTCTTCCACTAGACTTCCTCATTGTTTTAAAAACGTAACCAAACTAACGTTATTTGTTGCAGTCACACAACTTACACGGTGAGCTATAACTTCTGTATGATTTAGCTACCCCTTTACAGGTTGGTGAGACCACAGCGAAAATCAGGCCCAATGTTACACACTCTTTTTTTGGTGGCTGCAAATTAGAGAGATGCCCCACACGCAGGACTGTCACTGAAGCACAAATGTTAATATTAATGTCACACTATTATTTTTTTTTTATTTTTATTTTTTTCAGGAACACTTTAGAAACCCCCCAAAAAAAAAAAAATAGATTTTTGCAGGGAGAATTTAGAAAACAAATGTAACAAACTATATGCTTTCTATGGGCCACTGAGTGAGAGATGACGCACACAGGAATCAGGAGTGGCACACAAGCCCAGAGGCCAATATTTTTCTACCAATGATTGATGGAGTTATTTTCTCTGGTAGATTTTGGAACCCAAATCAAGGAAAAAAAATGTAGGCTTTCTATGGACCACAATTGGAGAGAGAGAGAGAGAGAGATGGCACACCCAGGAGTCAAGACTGGCACACAAGCAGAAAGGCCAATATTAATCTCCCACTGTTTTTTTTGGTTGTTTTTTTTTTTTTTTTTTTCAGGGAGACTTTAGAAAAAAAAATAATAAAAAAAATATGATTTTATCAGGAAGAATTTAGAAACCAAATAAAATAAAATGATTTTTTCAGGGAGAATTTAGAAAACAAATAAAACCAAAAATAGGCGTTCTATGGCCCACTGACTGAGAGATGACGCACCCAGGAGTCAAGACTGGCACACAAGCAGAAAGGCCAATATTAATCTCCCACTGTTTTTTTTGGTTGTTTTTTTTTTTTTTTTTTTCAGGGAGACTTTAGAAAAAAAAATAATAAAAAAAATATGATTTTATCAGGAAGAATTTAGAAACCAAATAAAATAAAATGATTTTTTCAGGGAGAATTTAGAAAACAAATAAAACCAAAAATAGGCGTTCTATGGCCCACTGACTGAGAGATGACGCACCCAGGAGTCAAGACTGGCACACAAGCAGAAAGGCCAATATTAATCTCCCACTGTTTTTTTTGGTTGTTTTTTTTTTTTTTTTTTCAGGGAGACTTTAGAAAAAAAAATAATAAAAAAAATATGATTTTATCAGGAAGAATTTAGAAACCAAATAAAATAAAATGATTTTTTCAGGGAGAATTTATAAAACAAATAAAACCAAAAATAGGCGTTCTATGGCCCACTGACTGAGAGATGACGCACCCAGGAGTCAAGACTGGCACACAAGCAGAAAGGCCAATATTAATCTCCCACTGTTTTTTTTTTTTTTTTTCAGGGAGACTTTAGAAAAAAAAATAATAAAAAAAATATGATTTTATCAGGAAGAATTTAGAAACCAAATAAAATAAAATAATTTTTTCAGGGAGAATTTAGAAAACAAATAAAACCAAAAATAGGCGTTCTATGGCCCACTGACTGAGAGATGACGCACACAGGAGTCAGGAGTGGCACACAAACCCAGAGGCCAATATTTTTCTACCAATGATTGATGTAGTTATTTTCTCTGGTAGATTTTAGAACCCAAATCAAGGAAAAAAAATATAGGCTTTCTATGGACCACAATTGGAGAGAGAGAGAGAGAGAGAGAGAGAGAGAGAGAGAGAGAGAGAGATGGCACACCCAGGAGTCAAGACTGGCACACAAGCAGAAAGGCCAATATTAATCTCCCACTGTTTTTTTGGTTGTTTTTTTTTTTTTTTTTTTTCAGGGAGACTTTAGAAATAAAAATAATAAAAAAAATATGATTTTATCAGGAAGAATTTAGAAACCAAATAAAATAAAATGATTTTTTCAGGGAGAATTTAGAAAACAAATAAAACCAAAAATATGCGTTCTATGGCCCACTGACTGAGAGAGAGAGAGAGATGGAACGCTTAGTACTGGCACACAAGCCCAAAGGGCAATATTAATCTCCCTTTTTTTTTCCAGGGAGAATTTCTGAAACCCAAAAAAAAAATAAAATAGGCTTTCTATGGCCCACTATTTGTGAGAGAGATGGGACGCTCAGGACTGGCACAGATGGCACGCTCAGGACTGGCACAGAAGCCCAGAGGCCAATATTAATCTCCCTTTTTTTCTGGGAGAATTTATAAAACCAAAAAAATATTTAAATAGGCTTTCTATGGCCCACTATTTGTGAGAGAGATGGCACGCTCAGGACTGGCACAGATGGCACGCTCACAACTGGCACAGAAGCCCAGAGGCCAATATTAATCTCCCTTTTTTTCTGGGAGAATTTATAAAACCAAAAAAATATTTAAATAGGCTTTCTATGGCCCACTATTTGTGAGAGAGATGGCACGCTCAGGACTGGCACAGATGGCACGCTCACAACTGGCACACAAGCCCAGAGGCCAATATTAATCTCCCTTTTTTCAGGGAAAATTTATAAAACCAAAAAAAAAATTAAATAGGCTTTCTATGGCCCACTATTTGTGAGAGAGATGGCACGCTCAGGACTGGCACAGATGGCACGCTCACAACTGGCACACAAGCCCAGAGGCCAATATTAATCTCCCTTTTTTCAGGGAAAATTTATAAAACCAAAAAAAAAATTAAATAGGCTTTCTATGGCCCACTATTTGTGAGAGAGATGGGACGCTCAGGACTGGCACAGATGGCACGCTCAGGACTGGCACAGAAGCCCAGAGGCCAATATTAATCTCCCTTTTTTTCAGGGAGAATTTATAAAACCCAAAAAAAAATAAAATAGGCTTTCTATGGCCCACTATTTGTGAGAGAGATGGCACACTCAGGACTGGCACACAAGCCCAAAGGCCAATATTAATCTCCCACTGTATTTTTATCAGGGAGAATTTATACACCCCACAAAAAAAAATACAGAAAAATGAAAAGGCTTTCTATGGCCCACTATGTGAGAGAGATGGCACACACAGGGATGGCACTCTAGCAGAAATGCCAAATTGCCAATCTTAATCTCCCACCAAAAAAAAAAAAAAAAAAAAAACAGGGAATGTCCTACAATTACTATCTCCCTGCCTGCAGTAATCTCAGCCAGGTATGGCAGGCAGCTACTATCTCCCTGCCTGCAGTAATCTCAGCCAGGTATGGCAGGCAGCAATAAGGAGTGGACTGATGCACAAATGAAATAAAAAGTGTGGACAAACAAAAAAGATAGCTGTGCAGAAAGGAAGGAACAAGAGGATTTGTGCTTTGAAAAAAGCAGTTGGTTTGCACAGCGGCGTACACACAGCAATGCAGCTATCAGGGAGCCTTCTAGGGCAGCCCAATGAGCTACAGCGCTGAGGGGAAAAAAAAAAAAAAAAAAAATTCCACTGTCCCTGCACACCGAGGGTGGTGTTGGACAGTGCAAATCGCTGCAGCACAAGCGGTTTTGTGGTTAATGGACCCTGCCTAACGCTATCCCTGCTTCTGACAAAGCGGCAGCAACCTCTCCCTAAGCTCAGATCAGCAGCAGTAAGATGGCGGTCGGCGGGAACGCCTCTTTATAGCCCCTGTGACGTCGCAGACAGCAAGCCAATCACTGCAATGCCCTTCTCTAAGATGGTGGGGACCAGGACCTATGTCATCACGCTGCCCACACTCTGCGTTTACCTTCATTGGCTGAGAAATGGCGCTTTTCGCGTCATTGAAACGCGACTTTGGCGCGAAAGTCGCGTACCGCATGGCCGACCCCGCACAGGGGTCGGATCGGGTTTCATGAAACCCCGACTTAGCCAAAAGTCGGCGACTTTTGAAAATGTTCGACCCGTTTCGCTCAACCCTAGACAAGATGATATCCTCCACAGCGTATTGGAGATATCATGAGAACTAGATAATGACATATGAGGCTGGAGTAGAATAACATCAACAGCACCTAACGTCAGACTAGTTACATGAACAAACAATAAAAACCATCACAAGTAGCATATAGGCAGTGCCACTGATGGCTATAGATAACATAAAAAGGAACAATCTCACCGGTTCCAAGACGAGGGCCCAGGAGCGCCGGAAAATTTCTGGTCAGAAGGTAATCCGGAATAGTGACGGAGACGACAGTCCCTATGTCAGTCCCTATGGGGCTATCGATAGACTATCCCCATAGCTCCTGCCCTTACAAGGGCAGTCCACAGCTACCCCTGTCCAAACATGCCCTGCACTCTCCCTGTATAGTCTGTCCCGACGCGTTTCATCCAAGCCAAATCTTCAGGGGACTTGCTTGTGCATGGAGATAGAGTGCCTGTATGCTAAAAAGGAGGGACAAAAAGTCCTGCCACCCTCAATGCTGTCCTGCAGAGGCGGGAATTTCGGAAGAGACTTCAGGGCGAACCATCCCATATATGATATAGCTTGGAATCAGTTAGTTTCCTGAGTTTATAGAGGTGCTTGAGAAAAAATCAGAGCTGGAGCGGTACACGGACCAGGGTCCCCAAATATTCCGGAAGGAGGTGAGAGACTCCTGAGTATTAGCTACTAATTCAGCTGTGTAATACAGTAAATCTATTTTGTCTAGGGTTTGTTTTTTTGCGGGAATGAGAGTAGATTTCCAGAAGGTGGGGATTAGGTATTTTCCGGCCGCTATGATATTACTAGCTAGCTTGGACATTGATGAATCTTTGGGCCAAAGGGGAAAGTTGAGTAGTACAGACTGGGGGTCTAGGTTTGGAGCTCGACCTAGTACTAAAAATATAATGTCTGCTATCAATTGCCAGTAGCGCATAATTTTTGGACAAGTCCACCAGATATGTAGGTAAGAGCCCACATCAGTACAGCATCTCCAGCATGTCTCGGGAGTGGGTGAGTGCCATAGGTGTATCTGAGAGGGGGATCGATACCACCTCGATATCACTTTATAGGAGTTTTCTTGCAACTTCACACATTGGGAAGGTCCGTGTGAATTGTTGTAAATGGAGGTGATTTGGTCTTGAGTGAACGAGATGTTGAGATCCCGCTCCCAGAGTCCTATAAATGCTCTCTTGGCAACTGCTATCTTCTTCCTAAACCCGACATGATATGAGACATGGTTACATACAGTAAACCATCTCATATCCCCATTTTTTTGCATATTCCACACTACTAATGTTAGTAGTGTGTATGTGCAAAATTTGTGCGCTCTAGCTATTAAATTTAAGGGTTAAATGGCGGAAAAAATTGGCATGGGCACCCACGCAATTTTCTCCGCCAGAGTAGTAAAGCCAGTGACTGAGGGCAGATATTAATAGCCTGGAGAGGGTCCACGGTTATTGGCCCCCCTGGCTAAAAACATCTGCCCCCAGCCACCCTAGAAAAGGCACATCTGGAAGATGCGCCTATTCTGGCACTTGGCCACTCTCTTCCCATTCCCGTGTAGCGGTGGGATATGGGGTAATGAAGGGTTAATGTCACCTTGCTATTGTAAGGTGACATTAAGCCAGATCAATAATGGAGAGGCGTCAATTATGACACCTATCCATTATTAATCCAATAGTAGGAAATGGTTAAAAACACAAACACATTATTAAAAAGTATTGTAATGAAATAAACACACAGGTTGTTTTAATATTTTATTGCTCTCTCAATCCACCTGAAGACCCTCGCTCTGTAACAAAGGAAAAATAATAAACCAACAATATACATACCTTCCGATGATCTGTAACGTTCCACGATGTAAATCCATCTGAAGGGGTTAAAATATTTTACAGGCAGGAGCTCTGCTATAATGCAGCTGTGCTCGTGCCTGTAAAACCCCGGGGAATGAAGGTAATGTAGGTCAATGACACATAGTTACCTTCATTCGCAGTGATGCACCCTCTGCTGGTTGTCCTCATATAAACTCGAGCGTGGGAACTTTCCTGGAAAGTCCTCAGTGGTTGATACCTTCTAATGGCTAACTGAAAAGATGGTAACAAATTGCAAGCTTTCGAGGCTACTCAGGTCTCTTCATCAGGCAAAGACTAAAAGAAATTCTGAAGAATCACATATTTATACACAACACAGCACAGGAAAATGCCATAGATAAGACAGGTGGCGTGAAACAGAACTACCATTATGTGAGAGTGATAAACAGTTGTGTCCATAAATATTGGAACAGTTCATAGATAAGGAAGTCTTAATGTTTTATGGTCCTCTGAATGGGTCTTGTACTGTGTTATGATGCCCCCACACGATCTGAGGACATCTATGAGCTGTCAGTATGCAAAACGGGTAGTATACGGACAGTACAAGGACCAATGCAATTGGTAGGTCCCATGATTGTTGTTTTCTTTTTACCCGTGGACTGATGGTTTGGGTCTAAAAAAAAAATCGCATTTTGGATCAAACTCGCCCATTATAAGTCAATGGGTGCGCAAAAAGCTGATCACATATGAGTTACCGTCACTATGTACACAGACCCATTACAATTATCATGCTATGAAACTGTATTTGACCTTTATTATTCATGAAATTGCTCATGTAAAAACTAGATACCACATGCATGTAGAAAATGGACAGACCTAAAAAAACAGCAATTTTTAGTTGGCTCACCAGCCACTTTTTCGAGGTATCTGTATGTTGGCATATTTCTTGCATGCTTTTTTCAAAATGTTTTGTAATTGTTACTAATAAAATTTATGTGTTTTTATTGAACATGTGATTATCAATATTCTGCACATTTGTTTTGTTGGTTTATTATTTTTTCGCTCTGGGCCACATCCCTTTAGTTTTTGGACATAAAAAACAGACATACAGAGGTTTGCTAAAGTATTCATCCCCTTTGCATTTTTCATGTTTTACTAAGTCACAACCTGGAAGTTCACTGTTTTTTTTCTGAGGATTTGCATCAGTTCATGTAAAGAACATGCCTGTGAACATTCTTTTTTGTAAAGCAAACAACAAGTACGACACAATAACTATTCATCCCCTGAAGTCAGCCCTTTGTAGCACCTCCTTTTGTGTCAATTAGCTGCAAGTTACTTTAGATAAGTCTCTATGAGCTTTCCACATCTTGCCACTGGGATATTTGCCCATTCCTTAAACTGCTGCAGCTCTTTCAAGTTAGATGGCTTCATCTGGTGAAAAGCAATGTTCAAGTCTGACCATAGATTCTCAAATGAATTAAGGTCTGGGCTTTGACTAGGCCACTCCAAAACATTTTCATGTTTCCCCTTAAACCACTCGAGTGATGCTTTATCAGTATGGTTTGGGTCATTGTCTTGGAAGGTGAACCTCAGTCCCAATCTCAAATCACTGACAGACTGAAATAGGTTTTGCTCAAGAATATCCCTGTATTTTCCACCATCCATCTTCCCTTTGACTCGGACCATTTTCCCTGTCCCTGCTGCTGAAAAACACACAGCATTATTCTACCACCACCATGTTTCACTCTGAGGATGGTGTCCTTGGGGTGATGAGCTGTTTTGGTTTGGCGTCAGACATAACATTTACCTTGACTGCCAAAAAGTTTAATTTTGGTCTCATCTAACTACAGCATCTTCCTCCATACATTTTTGAGATTCCCACATATCTTTTTGCAAACTCAAAACAAAACTTACAATTTTTGTGTGTAACAAAAGGCTTTTTTCTGCCCACTCTTCCATAAAGGCCACCTCTATAATGTATAACTTATTGTGGTTGTATGGATAGATACTCCAGTCTCTGCTTGGGAACTCTGCAGCTCTTTCATGGTTACCATTGGTCTCTGTGCTGCCTCTCTGATCAATGCCCTCCTTTTTTGTCCTTAGTGTTTTGGTGGACGGCCTTCTCTTGGCAGGTTTGTTGTGGTACCATTTTCTTTCCATTTGATGATAATGGATTTTATGGTGGGGATCATGTGAGATTGGGATATTTTGTTTTATAATCCAACCTGACTTGTACTTCTGAACAACTTTGTTCCTGACTTGTTAGAAGGTCTCCTTGGTCTTCATGTTGGTGTTTGGTTAGTGGTGCCTCTTGCTTAATGGCATTGCAGCCTCGGTGGCCTTTCAGTAACGCTGTGTATATACTGACGGACAGGGCCGCCATCAGGGCATGACGGCCGTGACTGGCGTATGGGGCCCGGTGAGCAGAGGGGGCCCGCATCGGGCCCCGTCTTATCTGCTCACCGGGCCCCTACCGGCAGCCGCAGGCTGAACCGGGCCCTTAGCGCCGACGCTGCAGCTGTTTAAAGCTATTGACGTGCGGGCGCGGGCCCGCACGTCAATAGTTAACAGCCGCGGCGCCGCCAGCCAATCTGAGGCTGGCAGGTGCTGACGTCAGCCGCAGCATGCGTGCATGTCGCCGGCGTCTGACATCATTGTCAGTCGCCGGCGAGTGCATGCACACTGCAGCTGCGTGGAGACTTCGCCCGCCGCAGGAGCGCGGCAGGTAAGATAGAAGAACTTCTTTTTTTTTTTTTCTTGAGAGCGGCGATCCGGGGGCCCAGGGAAGAACGCTGGACACAGGGGCAAAACGCTGGAGAGAGATGGGGCAGAGTGCTGGACAGAGATGGGGCAGAGTGCTGGGAAGAGATGGGGCAGAGTGCTGGGAAGAGATGGGGCAGAGTGCTGGGAAGAGATGGGGCAGAGTGCTGGACAGAGATGGGGCAGAGTGCTGGGAAGAGATGGGGCAGAGTGCTGGGAAGAGATGGGGCAGAGTGCTGGGAAGAGATGGGGCAGAGTGCTGGGCAGAGTGCTGGACAGAGATGGGGCAGAGTGCTGGACAGAGATGGGGCAGAGTGCTGGACAGAGATGGGGCAGAGTGCTGGACAGAGATGGGGCAGAGTGCTGGACAGAGATGGGGCAGAGTGCTGGACAGAGATGGGGCAGAGTGCTGGGAAGAGATGGGGCAGAGTGCTGGACAGAGATGGGGCAGAGTGCTGGACAGAGATGGGGCAGAGTGCTGGACAGAGATGGGGCAGGATTGGACACAGATGGGGCAGAGTGCTGGACACAGATGGGGCAGGATTGGAAACAGATGGGGCAGACTCAGTGCTGGACACAGATGGGGCAGAGTGCTGGACACAGATGGGGCAGAGTGCTGGACACAGATGGGGCAGATATGCTGGACACAGATGGGGCAGATGTGCTGGACACAGATGGGGCAGAGTGCTGGACACAGATGGGGCAGAGTGCTGGACAGAGATGGGGCAGAGTGCTGGACACAGATGGGGCAGAGTGCTGGACACAGATGGGGCAGGATTGGACACAGATGGGGCAGAGTGCTGGACACAGATGGGGCAGGATTGGACACAGATGGGGCAGAGTGCTGGACACAGATGGGGCAGGATTGGACACAGATGGGGCAGAGTGCTGGACACAGATGGGGCAGGATTGGACACAGATGGGGCAGAGTGCTGGACACAGATGGGGCAGAGTGCTGGACACAGATGGGGCAGAGTGCTGGACACAGATGGGGCAGATATGCTGGACACAGATGGGGCAGAGTGCTGGACACAGATGGGGCAGAGTGCTGGACACAGATGGGGCAGGATTGGACACAGATGGGGCAGAGTGCTGGACACAGATGGGGCAGGATTGGACACAGATGGGGCAGAGTGCTGGACACAGATGGGGCAGGATTGGACACAGATGGGGCAGAGTGCTGGACACAGATGGGGCAGAGTGCTGGACACAGATGGGGCAGAGTGCTGGACACAGATGGGGCAGATATGCTGGACACAGATGGGGCAGAGTGCTGGACACAGATGGGGCAGAGTGCTGGACACAGATGCGGCAGGATTGGACACAGATGGGGCAGAGTGCTGGACACAGATGGGGCAGGATTGGACACAGATGGGGCAGAGTGCTGGACACAGATGGGGCAGGATTGGACACAGATGGGGCAGAGTGCTGGACACAGATGGGGCAGAGTGCTGGACACAGATGGGGCAGGATTGGACACAGATGGGGCAGAGTGCTAGACACAGATGGGGCAGGATTGGACACAGATGGGGCAGAGGGCTGGACACAGATGGGGCAGGATTGGACACAGATGGGGCAGAGTGCTGGACACAGATGGGGCAGAGTGCTGGACACAGATGGGGCAGGATTGGAAACAGATGGGGCAGAGTGCTGGACACAGATGGGGCAGAGTGCTGGACACAGATGGGGCAGGATTGGAAACAGATGGGGCAGAATGGAGACAGATGGGGCAGGATTGAAGACAGATGGGGCAGGATGGATACGATGGAGACAGATGGGGCAGGATGGGGAGATCATATGGGGCAGAATGGATACTCATGAGGGCAGGATGGGAGAACATATGGCTGGAGCCTGCAATGAGACACACAGGGGCTAGGATGGCGAATATTACCATAGGGGCTAATTAAGGGATATTATTATTGCAGTGATGTTTTTATTTTATTTTTTGAGTATACTGTTTTAAATGGGGGGAGGTCCTGTTACTGTGCAGAGTGATACTATGTCACCTTCTTTATGTGGTGTAATGTAGAGGCTGTGAAAATTAAGTAATGTGTTCTGCAAGTGGAACTCGAGATAACTGTGTTATTTCCTGCAGAGACGAGTCCTGGCTGGAAGAAATGATGGCGGTCTGTGCTGGATGAAAGATGAAGGACTTCACCTAGAGACGTCACTGGTGAGTCAGTGTTAACTATACACTGACACTATACACTGTATACTATATACAGAGCTCCTGTGTATAATGTCACCGGTGATCACTGTATTACCTGTACACAGACACTGCTTACTAATTACAGATCTCCTGTGTATAATGGCACTGATGGTGATAGTATTGTGGTTTTTTTTTTTTATTACTGATCAGTATTGTAGTATTCAGTCACTATGTGGTGGTAATATGCGGTCTGGTCATGGTGTTGTGGTATTTGTTCCTTGTGTTTGATATTATTCGGTCACTGTGGTGGTAATATGTCATCTGGTCATAGTGCTGTGGTATTTGTTCCTTGTATGTAGTATTATAGGTCATTTTAAAAATTGAAAAATAAATAAAAATATACCTAAATTGTATTGCATATTTTAACAAATATTTAATAGGTTACAGTAGAGTAGGGCCCAGCCAAAAGTGTCAACCGTGTTCTGGTGGCGGCTTAAAAAATCTTTTGGCCAAAACAAAAGCTGCCGGCTATATGTGTGATCTGGTGATGGGAACTGTTAATGTGTGATAGGTGAGAAGTGGAGATTTTCCAAGAGAGAGCGGTGGGACTGTGGACAGTTCGAGGGGTGGAGCCTGGAGGCGGGGCTGGGGTGGAGCCTGGGCGGAGTCTCAAGGGGGCCCCGAAAATTTTGCCAGTATGGGGCCCCGAAATTTCTAGTGGCAGCCCTGCTGACGGACTATGTGACACTTAGATTGTACACAGGTGGACTTGCTTTCTCTAAGCATGTGACTTATGAATGTAATTTCTTGCACCAGAAATTTTTAGGGCTTCATAGCAAAAGGGGTGAATGCATATGTACATGCCAATTTTTAGTTATTTGATCCCATAAATTTAATTTATGCCTATATTTTTCTTACTTCACTTGATTTACTTTCGACTATTTAGTGCTGATGCCTCACACAGAAATCGGATTACAAAAATATATAAATACAGGTTGTAATTGAACAAAATGGGTAAAAAGCCAAGGAGGGAGGGAGTGAATACTTTCGCAAGGCACTGTAGATGCAACACGGATATGAACAATAGTCATTCAAAACACAATATGGATGCAAAACTTCATTTTTTTCAGAACTAAAAAACCTTATAATTTTGCATACAATTGTCTGAACCCAGCCTTAGAGGTACAACTTTAACTGAGCTGAGGGAGGATGGATGAAGAGTATGAGGAAGAGGCGCATGGCAGAGTGACATTAGGAGAGTTTCTTATCATATTATTTTCTGTTCCACTGGTCACTAATTTAATGGATTTAGTTTTATCCACACTGATTGCCTAGCGCAAATAAAACTAGATCTAGCATTGATTACATTTCTTACCTAGGATTTTTCTAAGTATACAATGTGAACTTGGTTTTCTTATAAAACAAACAAAGTGTCAGTCTGGAGATTTAGTTAGTATTGACAAAGGGCAGAGTTAAGGCAACAGAGATGGGGATTGTTTTATGTGCAGCAAATAATGAATACTGTGAACTGTGTCTGGTTCACACCAAGTCTCTGATCTCTGCATACCACAGCTATCTGATGTGCGGCTAATGGACTTATAATGGTGAATGAAATCAGGACATTGATAATCCTCCACAACGTCTATAAAATCATTATTAAAGCTATGTACAGGGAGAGTAATGATGTTTGGAAAGCTGGAGAAATCAGGTGCTTACGCTATGATTCTACACGTAAGTAGGCTCAATGCTTTTACCAATAGTAATCTCTTACATGCAGGATCATGTGTCCTAAGAAGTGGATTCAAAATAAATTTAGTAATCTGGCAACTACCCCAAACACTTCAGACAGTTGGGAGTCTCTTGATGCTTTTAAAGTAGGAGTTCTACATACCTAATTCCTATGTAGAAAAATATTTTGAATTGAGAGTCCTCCGTGGTTGATACCTTTTAATGGCTAACTGAGAAGATGGTAGTCCAGCTGGGGGTCTGTATGTAGACGAGACAGGACAGAAACTGAGACCAAGGATGAACTCTCATCACCACACAATAAGAGAAAAAAGAATGCATCTACCTGTGGCCAAACATTTTGTCTCCCTGATCACAGCACCATGGACAAATTACTTGTATTAAAAGGTAACCTAAAATCTCAGTTAGACAGAAGGTTCTGGGAATGTAAGCTGGTGATGACCTTTGACACACTCAGTGCAGGAATGAATGTGTCACATGGATTTATGTCATTTTACATCAATTAAGGAATTTGCTCCTCAGACCTTATGGGGGCATCAAAGCACAGAACCAGACCCCAATCAGAGGACAATAAAACTTTCACACTCCTTATCTATGAACTGTTCCATTATTTATGGACACAACTGTTTATCCCCCTCTTCCATAATGATAGATCTGCTTCATGTCACTTGTCTTATCCATTGCATTATCTTTCTGCTGTTTTGTGTATAAATATGTAATTCTTCAGATTTTGTATTAGTCTATGCCTGATGAAGAGACCTGAGTAGTCTCAAAACCTTGCAATTTGTTACCATCTTCTCAGTTAGCCATTAAAAGGTATCAACCACTGAGGACTCTCAATCTACTATATAATTGTCTGAGGGTCACTTCTGTTGTGAATTCAGCTTTTGGGCTCCCTCCGGTGCTTGTAGAGGGTAATGCAGTTGTGCCTGGACTGCAGGAGTGGACAGGTGTATCTACTAATTGCAAAACTGACTGGGGTATATAGCTTTGCTGGATCCTTTAGTCAGTGCCAGTTGTCCATTGTTCTTGAAGGATTCACTTCCCTGCTGGTCTCTCCAGGTTGCTGTGTTGTTCTACAAAGATAAGTCCTGGCTTTGTTTTTGCTGTCCACCTGCAGTGGACCTTATAGTTCTGTGCATTTTCATGTTTTTGTCTTGTCCAGCTTGGTCTGTGAAGGATTTTTTGTAGCCTAGCTATTTCTCTGGAGATGCAGATATACCCTCCATGTCTTTAGTCAGATGTGGTGATCCGTATTTTCTGCAGTGGATATTTTCTAGTGTTTTTATACTGACCGCATAGTACTCTGTTCTATTCTTTCTTTTTAGCTAGTATGGCCTCCTATGCTAAAATCTGATTTCATATCTGCGTATGTTATTTCCCTCTCCTCTCACAGTCAATATTTGTGGGGGGCTATCCTTTGGGGATTTTCTCTGAGGCAAGATAGGTTTCCTGTTTCTGTCTTTAGGGGTAGTTAGATCTTAGGCTGTGCCGAGGGGTCTAGGGAGTGTTAGGTACCCCCCACGGCTGCTTCTAGTTGCGCTGCTAGGTTCAGGGTTGCGGTCAGTACAGGGACCACCTGCTCCAAGGCCACCAGATCATAACACACTTCCATCTGTCTGTCTTTCTGTCACAGATATTCATTGGTCGCGGCCTCTGTCTGTCATGGAATCCAAGGCGCTGATTGGTACTGGCAAAACGCCCATGGACGATTGTCATGACCAATCAGCAACGGGCACAGTCCAGAAGAAAATGGCAGCTCCTTTCTCCCCGCAGTCAGTGCCCGCACCGTACTCCCCTCCCGGTCACCGCTCACACAGCGTTAATGCTGGCGGTAATGGACCGCGTTATGCTGCGGGTAACTCACTCCGTTACCGCCGCTATTAACCCTGTTTGTCCCCAACTTTTTACTATTGATGCTGCTTATGCGGCATCAATAGTATAAAGTGTAATGTTAAAAATAATAATAATAAAAAAAAAAACTTGCTATACTCACCCTCCGTTGTCCGCCGAGCCGCTCGCACCGGCCGCCATCTTCCATTCCCAGCGATGCATTGCGAAATTACCCAGAAGACTTAGCGGTCTCGCGAGACCGCTAAGTCATCTGGGTAATTTCGCAATGCATCCTGGGAACGGAAGATGGCGGCAGCCACGCGCATATCACCGGAGCTTCGGTGGATCCCAGGAGGTGAGTATACAACTATTTTTTATTTTAATTATTTTTTTAACAGGGATATGGTGCCCACACTGCTGTATACTACGTGGGCTGTGTTAGATATCGCGTGGCTGCTATATACTACATAGGCAGTGTTATATACTCCGTGGGCTGTGTGATATACTCTGTGGGCTGTGCTATATATTACGTGGCCACTGTATATACTGTGTGGGCAGTGTTATATACTACGTGACTGGGTAATATACTACGTGGCTCTGAGCTGTATACTACGTGACTGGGCAATATACTACGTGGTTGTGCAATATACTACGTGACTGGGCAAAATACTACGTGGCTGGACAATATATTACGTGGCTGGGCAATATACTACGTGGCGGGGCAATATACTATGTGGCTGGGCAATATACTACGTGGCTGGGCAATATACTACGTGGCTGGGCAATATACTACGTGGCTGGGCAATATACTACGTGGCTGGGCAATATACTACGTGACTGGGCAATATACTACGTGGACATGCATATTCTAGAATACCCAATGCGTTAGAATCGGGCCACCA
The DNA here is from genome assembly GCF_032444005.1 of Ranitomeya imitator. NCBI lineage: Eukaryota > Metazoa > Chordata > Amphibia > Anura > Dendrobatidae > Ranitomeya > Ranitomeya imitator. The sequence goes on along the minus strand of NC_091282.1, from coordinate 429,793,352 downwards.
TCTAGTTCTAAATATTTTTCTATCTACTGGCTAACACAGTACAAAGATATTTATAGTTCCTATGTATTAATCATTTGGATTTTCTCCTTGTGGACCTTAGTGGCCATTCCCAGACAACATTGTAAAGAGAGATACATGAAGGCTGCCACGGTTTGCGTCTTGCTCTCTATTCCTTATTAGCTAACAAAATGCAAAGAAAGAAAAAAATAACTTTGTTTCTCACTGAAGTTTCACTAGATTGTGGCTGCTAGCAGCATGAAAAAGGAGGATAGTCACATTATGATATTTAGCAGTAGGAAAGACCTATGCCTAAAGGCCTCTTATGCAGCCTAATCCAATTTCTTGCTTAGCACTGATGAGGGGCAAACACACCGAAACGTGTCTACAATTTTAGTGTATGGCTTGGCTTTTATAAGTCGTGACAAGGCTCATTAAAGGGTCAATATTGACTTTTTGGATTGCTACATCCAATAGGTAACACTAGAGCTCAAGTAATTTTCCCATGTGAAGAGACAATTTGCATACACGATAATACAGCCTCTTTATGCCTGTGCACTAAAGAAAAAGGCTGCAGTGCCCCCCTTGTTTAACGCCTTTAGAATGTTGATTCCCCCTCTACCTGAGAGAGTCCTCAGGCCATTCCAGGGCCAGGTTTTTCGAGCGGTCATAAGAGATGGGTGGGAATGAACGCTCACATATCCCAACCCCAGGGGCGTTGTTTGGCTAATAAAATGGAAGCCAAATGTCTCATTCGATGTCTGTGGCTGGAGGTGTGGAGACCTCGATGTGTGTGTGCTAAAGACACTGACCTGAGCGGGCGGACTCGCAGTACTTTATGGACTGTTTATTTTTCTGTTTGCTTTTCGCTTTGTGCTGTTAAAGGCTGTTCGTTTGTTCTGGCTATCCAGAGCGGATTATGCAAGTTTTAATAAACTTGCTTGACCATTTCAACAATACCGCTTCCTGTGCCTACCTCAAGCGTAGCCGAGCGAGTACAGACTCCTACACCATAAAATTAAAACCACTGACGCCAAAGGTCGCATTTATACAACAGTGACTTTTCTCGAGAGTAAAAACACAGTATGTTGTTCATCAGTATTTTGGATACGAGTTTTACTTTCAGTGTTTTATCAGTGATTTTCTCTTATGAAAAAAATTAAAACATTGCAAAGCTTCTCCTATGCATTGCAATGCTATAAATGGACAGCGCATGGATGGCAATATATATTGTTTGCAATTTTTATGGGTGATTTTGATCTATGACTCCGAACCAAAACAGATGTCTTTGTGAATGTTTTGCAGACACATGGTTGGCAGAAACACATAGACATGTCTATGTGTATAGGTACGTGTTCTATCCAAGTAGAATACACGTGGAACACATACGGTATGTGAGAAACTGATGTCTGATTGAAGCCTAAGGGAAAACGAGTTAGATTTGCCTTCCCGAAGGAGGCTTCTTAAATGAATATCATGGTCTTCTGAAAGTATCTAAAGATACCGTCACACTGAACGATATCGCAAGCGATCCGTGACGTTGCAGCGTCCTGGCTAGCGATATCGTTGAGTTTGACACGCAGCAGCGATCAGGATCCTGCTGTGCCATCGCTGGTCAGAGCAGAAAGTCCAGAACTTTATTTCGTCGCTGGACTCCCGCAGACATCGCTGAATCGGCGTGTGTGACACCGATTCAGCGATGTCTTCACTGGTAACCAGGGTAAACATCGAGTTACCAGCGTAAACGTAAAAAAAACAAAAAACACTACATACTTACATTCCGGTGTCTGTCCCCCGGCGCTGTGCTTCTCTGCACTGTGAGCGCCGGCCGGCCGGAAAGCAGAGCACAGCTTTCCGGCTGGCGCTCACAGTCAGTGCAGAGAAGCACAGCGCCGGGGGACAGACACCGGAATGTAAGTATGTAGTGTTTTTTTTTTTTACGTTTACGCTGGTAACCAGGGTAAACATCGGGTTACTAAGCGCGGCCCTGCGCTTAGTAACCCGATGTTTACCCTGGTTACCAGGGGACTTCGCATAGTTGGTCGCTGGAGAGCTGTCTGTGTGACAGCTCTCCAGCGACCACACAGCGACGCTGCAGCGATCGGGATCGTTGTCTAGATCGCCGCAGCGTCGCTAAATGTGACGGTACCTTAAGTGTCTTTACATGTGTATTTATGTCTATGTGTGTTTGGACACTTATGTATATGACTGTATACATACAGTGTATCATAGTTACTAACAGTATTTGTTAAAAATGCCAACTTGTTTAAAAAAAACCCTCTGCCACTTTTTGGTCCGGGAAACTGCGAAATTGTAGTTTCAGAAAAATCGAAATATTCCCAGAAAATCCAGTACATTGGGCATGAATTTTTAATACGTGCATGTCAGCATATGGTTATATATGATTTTAATCAGCGTATGATGACATTTATAATGATATATTTGTGTTATTTCATATATGTAGATGTCAGTATTAATTACATTTTATGGCAGCATTTAAAAGTAAGCTATAGAGTGATATTTTTATGTGTATCTTTTTGTCCGATAGTACTTAAATATACAGTATATGGTTGAATTATATGTACAGTGTATAATGGCTTCATAGCATTATTTGTATACAGTATATAGAGATATTAGAAATGTGTAATGTATATTGTCAGAGTATTTTTATCTGCAGTAAGGATTTTGCTCTTTAGCAGCCAGTAGCTTACACACAGGGATCCAGTTCTGGTGTCAAACAGTGTGCGTTTTTTTACAAAGTCCACAAATGTTCAAAGCGTAAAACTAAAAAAAAAAAAAAACAGCACATACTTACATTCTGGTGTCCGTCAGGTCCCTTGCCGTCTGCTTCCCGCACTCACTGACTGCCGGCCGTAAAGTGAAAGTGAAAGCACAGCCGCTGTGCTCTGCTTTCACTTTACGGCCGGCAGTCACAGTGCGGGAAGCAGACGGCAAGGGACCTGACGGACACCAGAATGTAAGTATGTGCTGTTTGTTTTTTTTTAGTTTTACGCTTGTAACCAGGGTAAACATCGGGTTACTAAGCGCGGCCCTGCGCTTAGTAACCCGATGTTTACCCTGGTTACAAGCGAACGCATCGCTGGATCGCATCGCTAGATCGGTGTCACACACACCGATCTAGCGATGACAGCGGGAGATCCAGCGATGAAACAAAGTTCCAAACGATCTGCTACAACGTACGATTCTCAGCAGGATCCCTGATCGCTGCTGCGTGTCAGACACAGCGATATCGTAACGATATCGCTGGAACGTCACGAATCGTACCGTCGTAGCGATCGAAATGGCAGTGTGTGACGGTACCCTTAAGGTACCTTCACACTGAGCAACTTTACAACAAGAATGACAACGATCCGTGACGTTGCAGCGTCCTGGATAGCGATCTTTTTGTGTTTGACACGCAGCAGCGATCTGGATCCTGCTGTGATATCGCTGGTCGGAGCTAGAAGTCCGGAACTTTATTTGGTCCTCAGGTCGGCGTGATTCGTCATGTTTGACAGCAAAAGCAACGATGCCAGCAATGTTTTTACATGGAGCTAACAACCAGCGAGAACGATAAGTACGTCACTGGATCGCTCTTGCATCGTTCTGCTGTTGCCGTGTTTGATGTCTCCTAGCTACCTAAACAGCGACGCTGCAGCGATCGGCTCGTTGTCTATATCACTGCAGCGTCACTTAATGTGACGGTACCTTTAGTCAGACTCTGGCAGAGACTGACCAGCAGGTCTTTCCACCTCTGCTCACAGACAATGAATAAAGCAGCTGACCTGCCTTAAATAAGCCATTCAAAAACATGAAGCTGGAGTTATGGGAACAGCTAGTCCCACCCAGCTCTAATAGCCTTCCCTATAACCTCAACCCAAAATCCGGGCCCATTAGAAAACCCTCTCAACACTATCTGTGCTGGAACCTGCTTTTCCAGGTTTACATCACTGAGACTAACCACCTCAGTGACACATATCTCCCATCTAGTACCTATCTAGCTGCTTCCTTACAATCACAATGTCACATATATATGTACAGTCATGGTTGAAAGTGTTGGCACACTAGAAATTGTTCCAATTACACATGTTTTGTTATACACATGTTTGTTTCCTTTGTGTGTATTGGATCAACACAAAAAACAGAGAAAAAAAGGCAAATTGGACATAATTTCACACAAAACCTCAAAAATGGTAGGAACAAAATTGCTGTCACCCTCAACTTAATATTTGGTTGCACAACCGTTGGAATAAATAACTGCAATCAATCACTTCCTATAACCATCAACAAGCTTCTTACTGCTCTCGACTGGAATTTTGGGCCACTCTTCTTTTACAATAATTTTCTAGGAGAAATACCTAATTTTCTGGAATAATTTCAAGGTTTCCAACACTTTCAGCCATGACTGTACATGCCTATGTGTTGTTGCCCATGTAATAAGATTTGTGTGAAGCAAGAAACAGAGTTAAAGAGTAACTGATGGGCGAACCAGAGCATTTAAATTTGGGGTCGGTACCGAAAACCTACTGTTTGGGCATGGACCCCAAACACGTACTTCTCCCGGAAGCCCATGTTACTGTTCGGGTTCAGCACCTCAAACATCGGGTGTTTCCCACGCTGTCATCTGCATGACAGCGCAAAAAACACAGGTGGCTCTGATCAGCAGTAAGATTACCACCGGTCAGAGTGCTGCGGTTCCCACGCCATCAGAAGACATCATGAACCAGCAGCTGTGACCGGCGGTAAAAAGTTTACTACCGGTTACAGAGGCATAAGTTGTTGTGAGTACTACTTCCATCAGCCTACAACTGCAGACTGCAACCCTCAGCTGTCAGCTTTATCATGGCTAGTTATCAGGAACAGAGGTGTCCCCATGTGGTTTTTTTAAATTATAAATAAATCATTTAAAAAAACGTTGTGGGGTCCCCTACATTTTTTACAACCATCCAAGCTAAAGCAGACAGCTGGGGGTTGTTATTCTTAGGCTGGTAAGGGGGCCAACTCATTTGTCCATGGATTTCATTACAGATTTGCCTGTCTGATGGGAAGACTGCTATCTGGGTGGTAGTTGATCGATTCAGCAAACAAGCTCATTTTGTTCCTTTGTCAGGATTACAGTAACTAATGCTGAGACACTCTCCAGGTTGTTTATTGCTCATATTGTAAGGGTACCGTCACACAGTGCAATTTTCATCGCTACGACGGCACGATCCGTGACGCTCCAGCATCGTAACAATATCGCTCCAGCGTCGTAGACTGCTGTCACACTTTGCAATCTACGACGCTGGAGCGATAATTTCATGACGTATGTGCGATGTAGAAGCCGTTGGTTACTATGCGCACATCGTATACGATATATGTTACACCATGCGATCATGCCGCCACAGCGGGACACTAGACGACGAAAGAAAGTTTCAAACGATCTGCTACGACGTACGATTCTCAGCGGGGTCCGTGATCGCAGGAGCGTGTCAGACACTGCGATATCGTAACTATATCGCTCGAACGTCACGAATCGTGCCGTTGTAGCGATCAAAATTGCACTGTGTGACGGTACCCTAAGGTTATATAAGATTCATCTGAATGCTACATCTGATAGGGGCTGTTTGCAGTGAACTAGGGATTGACTTGTAATTTTCATCTGTTTATCACCCTGAAACCAATGGTCAAACTGAGAGAACAAATCAGTCTTTGGAACAAATTTTAAGGTGCTTTGTGGCAGCTCGACAGAAGGACTGGTCCTTATTTTTACCTCTTTTGAGTCTGGTTTTAACAGTTGGGTAAATCAATCTTCCGGAACCTCACCATTCTTCTGTAATTATGGTTTTCATCCCCATTTTTGTGAATTTTCAAGGATTAGTTTTGAATGCCCTGGGGTGGAGGTCGCTGTACAGGGACTTGGGGATGTCTGGAAGGAGGTTCAGAATATTGGAACTGTTCAGATTTGCCAAATAGATAGAAGACGTTCAGTGGGTCCTGTTTTTAAAATTAGGGATAAGGTTTGGTTGTCGTCTAGGAACATTAAACTTATAGTGCCGTCGGCGAAGTTGGGTCCAAAGTTTATTGGTCCATATAAGATCTTAAAGGTGGTCAATTTTCTGGCATTTAGATTAAAGCTTCCTCCATCCCTTCGCATCTCTAACATATTCCATAAATTAAAGGAGTATGTCCCTTCTGCATTGTCTCCCTCTGCTTTCAGTAGACGGTGGCCTGGAGTATAAAGTTCAGAGGGTTGTGGATTCTTGGAGGGTCTGTAAAACCCTCCAGTACCACTGGAGGGGATACAGACCAGAGGAGAGATCCTGGGTCCGTGCTCGAGATGTGAAGGCCAATTGGTTAGTCAGGGCCTTCAATCTAAAATTTCCTGGGAGTCTAGTGGCACCCCTAGAAGAGGGGGTACTGTGATGGTTCCACCCCTCAGTGTGTCTGGGATGCAGTTACTGACAGCTCGGCTGTCCAATCTGGTACAGGGTGGTGCTGAAGCTATCAGTACTTTGAATGAGAGCTCGGCCATCCTATCTGATACAGGGGCGTACAGACCTGTCAGTGAGTTGATTGCCATGCTACTTAACTGAGCTGCTTCTCCCAGACCACTGACAGACGTACATTCAGCTTGTGAGGTTTGTTCTCCTGTGCCTTGAGTTCTATATGTTTGATCTTTTTGATGCCTGATGTTTGACTTCGTTCTGACCATCTGACTGTTTAACCCCTTCTGCTCAGATCCGTTATCCTTCTGGTAGTCTGACCTCAGAACGTTACCTAACCACTCTTTTGTCTCTTCCTTCTGCTTATGAAGTGCCCTCCTGACTTTTGACCTAGGACTCCTTCACCATTCTGACTCACGGCTTGGCCCTGAGAAGTAACTAGTGTCACAAGATGGCAGTTTTCAATCACAAATGGTGCATGCCACTGGGAAATCTCATCGTTCGTTGTTCACTCTCCTACACATGGTCTGTAAGACGCAAGCCGAAATGCGTAGGTCCTGCTAATAGTACCTTATTTGCACTATTGGTAATTTATGTCATGAACAAGTTAAATGTTAAGTTTTATATATATATGGAGCACAGCCTTTTTTCACTGAATCACATGTCTCCTACTACTTTGACGTTTTTCCTATGAACCGAATATCTGCTTGAAAAAGAGTCCCAGCATGCACTAGTTTATTCCATACTTTGGATGAGACTCTTCTATTCAAAATTATGAGTAATCAAACAAAATCACATCCCATAAAGATGTATGTATGAATGCCATCAGGATGGCAATACAGATGGCAAACCAAATGAAAATTGGAAGTTTTTTATGGATGAAAATCGGACAATTTTTTTCATATTCTTGTGTGAACTTGTGTCTAATGTTGAAATTTGCTGGGAGTGTGTTAAGAATATCACGTGTTTCAAAGTCCGTGCAGGAGAACTAAAAGGATACCCTAGTGCTATAGCTGATTGGTAAGGTACCAGAAACAGGAGTTCCACAATCGGAGACCAATAATCTGAAAAGAGGCTTTCCTTAAATGATTTTGTAAGTATTTGTGCTCACTGTTTTTTGTTTTTTTCAACAATAAATTTTTATTGAAAATATGCAATTTACATATGAAGTAGTAATAAAGGTGTCATTACAAAGCTGTAAATACAATATGTGTACAAATGCATGTAAACAAGTAGCATGCAATCCTATCAACTAACAACAGTGGGGGATAGGGGGAAGAAGGAGTAAAAAAATGGGGGGAAAAAGAGGGGGAGGGGGGAAAGGGGGCCCGAGGGTGAAAT